>NC_077227.1:465763714-466063714 GCF_027887165.1 Monodelphis domestica | reverse complement strand
GTTTTGCCATAGGACTTCCTGAAATACGGCAAGGAGAATTGCATTGATGGAGAGAGTGTTTCTGTCAGTAAAAACTCTGATGTTTCAAAGTAATGAACATCTACCTCCACATATATCTGGTATAATAGAAAGAAAGAACATTGATTGTAGAGTCAGAGACCCCAGGTTTAAATTCTGCCTCTGTTACTTATGCTCTTTGTAACCTTGGACAAACCATTTAACTTTTCCTGAGCCTCCTTTTCCTTAGCTCTCCAGCTAAATGGTAGCAGAGTTCCCTTCCACCTTCAGACCTGTAATTCTCTGATCCTGTAAGCATTTGAATTCATGCCAAATTATAACATTTTCCTTTCATCTTTTTCCCTGTTTTCTCCCTTTCCCTCTTCTTCTTTTCAGTATCCTTTCTCTCAAACAATAACAACAAACTCCACTTAGAACTTTGCCATGGGTGGTGTCATGTACTGTTTTAGGATATTGGACATTTCATGATGCTTGTAATAAAGAATGCTGTAAGATAAGTTTTTTTTTTTTTTAAAGAATGCTGTTGCTTTAAATCTTAAGTATGTATCTGTGTCCCTGCACCCTCAAGGATGGATGCGTTTATGGCTTCTGGATTTGGGGAAACAAAATATATAGAACCATAGAGTAATGAGCAAATATGTATTTAAGCAATACACTAAGCCTTAGGGATACAGTGAAAAGGCAAAGACAATCCTGGCCCTAAAGGAGCTTATAATCTTATGGGGGAAGATAACAAATAGGTTTACAATAAACAAACAAACAAACAATAAATAAATAAATAATAAACAAGCAATATACAGAATAAATAGGAAATAATTAAGGGAACACACTAGAATTAAGAGGGGTTGGGGAAGGCTTCCTGTAGAAGATGGGCTTTTAGTTGGGACTTGAAGGAAGACAGGGAAGTGAAGAGGCAGAAAAAATGAGGGACAGGACATGGAGTATAGCCAGAGAAAATACCTGTAGCCAAAAGATGGAGTGTTTTGTTCACCAAACGGGGCAGCTAGGTAGCACAGTGGATAGAGCAAAGACTATGTGATGGGAAGTTAGGTGTAAGAAGACCAGAAAGAAAGAGAAGAGATAGGTTTTGAAGGGCTTTGAACACCAAATAGAATTATGTATTTGATTTCAGAAGTAGTTGGGAGCTACTAGAGTTTATTGCTTTAGGAAAAATCACTTTATTGGCTTCATAGAGGAAGGATTGCAGTGGGGAGAGATTTAAGGCAAGTGCCCCACCAATAGACTATTACAATAATCCAGATTTGAGGTGATGAGGACCTTCACCAGAGTGGTGGAAATGTTGGAGGACAGGGGTATAAATTGAGAAATGTTAAAGAAAGCTGAAATTGACAGGCCTTGGCAACAGTCTGGATGTAAAGGGAAGAAGATAGTGAGGAGTAAAAGATGACTTAAGGGTGCTGAGCCTGAGGGCCTGAGATTATGGTGCTGCACTCTGTGGTAATAGGGATGTTAGTAAAGGGAAGAGATTGGGGGGAAAGTTTGTGAGTTCTATTTCGACCTATTGAGTTTAAGATGGCTTTTGGACATCCAGTTCCAGATGTCTAAAAGGCAGTTGGAGATGTGAGATTGGATTAACTTCTTCATACTTGAAAGCATTTTCATATAAGGATTATTTATATTAGTATAGTTGTTTGCATGTTATCTCATTACTATCTATGCTTCTTGTAAGCTGGCTGGGTCTGATTTATTTTGTTTAACACATTCTTAGTGTACAATGCCTTCCTCACTCATAGTGATCACTTAGGAAAAGTTGACAGTTGACTGACTGATAAAAAAGGTCTTTCCTTAAAGACAGAATCATCTGTTATGAAACTGGAATAGACTAAAACACTTTCCATCTAGTTTGTTGCATTTAAGAAAAAGTAAAGTATTATTCCTGGATTATAAATGAAGGAACTGAAAAGCAGAGATTAGGTGACTTGTTTAAAGTCACAAAGCTAGTAAATGCTATCTATTTTTCATGTTGATTTTATAAGGTATCTTCTGTTTTCTCCTCGTCCCATCCCACCCATTCTTCCCCTTTACACAAATTATATTAACTAGAAATGTGAAAACATTTTCTGGATTACAAGATTTCTCTCCAAAGCTTGGGTTAGTAGGGAGACAAATGTTGGGTTTAATGGCCTTAAAATGCCTTTTAAATGTTAAACAAAACAGCAGAGGACTATTGAGGTAATTTTTTCCCCTCCATCTAAAATGTAAAATGAAACAGTCATTCTTGGGAACATTAATTTTAATTGCTAGATGTACTCAAACATTTTGAATTTAATGCAGTTTCACAGTAGCTCAGACAATATAACCAAATTATCCTGCTGGCAGTTTTAGGAAACCTCAGCCAAGATTTTGTACTTAGGGACCTTAGTCTACAAAAATGGAACATTGTACTATCCCAGCAAAGTGTGATGTGGAATGTCATTTTTCCTATTGAGACTTTATCTAAAGAATCAAGTATTGTCTTTCTAAATAATACTGTAATATCTGCCTTGTGAAAGGAATGCATGTATCAAACTAGTGGAAAGTGTTCAAAGCCCTTGGTTAATTGAGCGAGCCCTTGAAAAATACTATTCTTCTGGAAGAAATAGCACATGGTGAACATATGACTTGTTTTTAGCTCCGTAAAGAAAAATATAGTAATAATTTACAGAGTTAGGATCTACATGGAGACATCTTTTTCTAGGAACCAAAACTAATACTAGTACTTTTTTGGTACATTAAACTTTTATTTTATTTTTTTCAACTATTTGTAAAATTTTAAAATATTTTTAAAAAATTGAGTTACAAAATCTCTCTGTCCTTCCTTTACTTCACCCCTCATCAAGAAGTCAAGCAATTTTTTATGGATTATGCATGTGCAGTCATGTAAAACATTTCCATGTTAGCTGTATTGCAGAAGAAAACACAGACCACCCCTTTTCCTCAGAAAAACCTCCAAAGACAATAAAAAAGTATGCTTCAGTCTGTAGTCAGACTCCGTCAATTCTTTCTCTGAAAGTGGATAGCATTTTTTATCATAAGTCCTTTGAAATTGTCTTGAATCATTGTGTTGCTGAGAATAGCTAAGTCATTTCCAGTTGATCATTGTATAGAATTGCTATTACTGTATACTTGTTTAGCTATTCCTCAGTTGATAGGCATCCCCTCAATTTTCCAATTCTTTGCTACCACAAAAGGAGCTGCTATAAATATTTTTGTATATGTGGTTCTTTATCCTTTTAAAAAAAATCTCTTTGGGGTAGACTTACTAGTGGTATTGCTGGGTCAAAAGTTATGCATAATTTTATAACCCTTTGGGCGTAGTTCCAAATTGCATTCCAGAATAGTTCAGTTAGTTCACAACCCTATCAAGAGTGCATTTATGTCCCAGTTTTTCCACATCCCCTCCAACATTTTTCATTTTCCTTTTCTATCATATTACCCAATCTAATAGGTATGAGGAAATACCTCAGAGTTGTTTTAATTTGTATTTCTCTAATCATTGATTTAGAGATTTTATGATTGTAGATAGCTTTGATTTCTTTTTCTGAAAACTGCCTCTTCATATCTGTTGACCATTTATAATGATGTACATTCTTTAAATATTGACTCAGTTCTCTATATATTTGAGAAGTGAGACCTTTATCAGAGAAACTAAAAAAATTTTTCCCCACTACCCTGCTTTCATTCTAATCTTGATTGCAATGATTGTGTGTGTGTGTGTATGTGTATGCTCAAAACCTTTTAAATTTCTTGCAATCAAAATTAGCCATTTTTACATCCTATAATATTCTCTATCTCTTGTTCGGTCATAAATTCTTCTGTTGTCCATTGTCAACATGGAATCTGGAAACCCCAAACTTGTAGCCTAGTGAGATCTGATAAACCCCAAGTTTTAGGATGAGCTTGTAAGTTGGAGACCCCAAAGCTTGTACTTGTTCCCTCTTCTGGTGAGAATCTACCCCAAAGGAGGTCTCAAACTAGCAGTTTCAGACTGAATAATGGACCCTACAGTAAAGACAATCTTCAGCAGATGGGGGCCAACCCCAAGCCAAGTGACTCTTCAGCTCAGTAGGCAGCACATCAGTCTCATAAGCTCATAAGCTGAAGGTCCTGATTTCAAGGTTTGGGGTCTCCAACTTACAAGCTCATCCTAAAACCTGGGGTTCATCAGATCTCTAGGCTACAAATTTGGGGTTTCTAGATTCCATGCTGACAGCATAAATCTGATGGGTAAAACATCCCATGCTCCCTTAATTTGCTTATGATAAGAACTTTTTATGTCTTAAGTCATCTTTTTTGACTTTATTTGGTATGTTGTAGAGATGTTGGTCTATACATAGTTTCTGCCAGAACTGCTTTCCAATTTTCCCAGCAATTTTTGTTGCATAGTGAGTTCTTGTCCTAAAAACTGTGATCTTTGCATTTATCAAACTGTGGTCATTTACTACAATGTATTATGTACCTAATCTATTTCACTGTTCTAGACCAGTACCAGATTATTTTGATAATTACTGTGTTGTGGTACAGTTTGAGATCTATTGTTGTTAGATCACTTTCACATTTCTTAATTGATTCCCTTGATATTCTTAACCTTTTGTTCTTCCAGATCATTTTTGGTATGGTTTTCTAGCTCTATAAAATACTTTTTTGGTAGTATGATTGGTATGGCACTGAATAAGTAAATTAATTTAAGTGGAATTGTCATTTCTATTATATTGGTTTGACCTAACCTTGAGTGATTACTATTTCTCTAATTAGATATGATTTCATTTGTGTGAAAAATGTGTTGTGATGTGTTCATATAGTCTTGGCAGGTAGACTCCCAAGTATTTTTTATTTTCTACAGTTATTTTAAATAAAATTTCTTTTTCTCTCCCTGTTGAACTTTGTTGGTAATATACAGAAATGCTGATGATACATGGATTTATTTTGTATTCTGTAACTTTGCTGAAGTTGTTAATTATTTTAACTAGTTTTTTAGTTGATTCTTGTTGGGATCCAGGCATGAGCATATCATGTAAATATTAAAGAAGTACCCAAAGGCTAACTCTTATGAACAATCTGTTCATGTGCCAGACTTATGGATATAATTCTTATATTTCACATGATTGATTTCTTGATCCACAAAGTGAAATTAATCTTATGGTATGCTGACCACTCCCCAAGCCTATGCTGACCATTCCCCAAGCCTTCAGTCCAAAGATCAGTTGGACTTCTGGGCTGGGCGCTGACTTCTGTATTGTCTTAGCCTCCACCTCTTTGAACTTGCGGTTGTTAACAGAGCCAGTGTTAAATTCTCTGCCATGTCACTTGTTCATTAACTACCTCCCATTCCCCATTTCTTGATTCTGCAGTAAAAACTGGATTCATGTGTGGCTCTCTCTCTTTTTACCATCAGAGGAGCATCACAGACTGAATCCTATGCTGTTGAACCCTTCATCTCTGTGTCCTTTCTTCTTCATGTTCCCTCTGTCTTAATCTCTAAACCCCTTCACCCATTTTCCCGCATTCATCTTCCCTTTTAGGTGCTGTAATAGTCTCTCCCACTATTACAGTACTCACCCACGAAAAGAATACTTTGTTAGCTGCTGGCAGCTATAATTCTCTAACAATACCATCATATCATCTGCAAAGAATGATAGTTTTTTTCCTTCATTGTTTTTTCTAATTCCTTCATTTTCTTTTTCTCATCTACCTCTGATCTTATGAGGAAGTCTTATAGTTTATATCCTATTATAGTAATGCTTTCTAATGGTTTTAGATTGATACTTGTCATTTTAAGGACTTATTTCTAAGGATTTATCCTTTGCTTCCTAGTGTTTTATTGTCTGTATCTGTTGAGATAATCATAAGATTTCTGAAGGTTTTGTTATTGATATAGTAAATTTTGCGGATAGTTTTCCAAATATTGAACTAGCTATGCATTCCTAGCATAAATCTCACCTGATCATATTGTATGATTTCTGTGATATGTTGCTGTAATCTCCTTGATAGTGTAGCATCCCAAGCATATTCACATCTATGAAATATAAATGACTGTATGGCTACTGTGTCTCCAAGCATAAGGTTATACCAATGAGGCTTGTGAATGTAACCTTGAACTGGCCATGCGGCCCTTGGCTAAGACAAACTCATTAACATGCTTTTTGCATCTACAATCTACACGCCCAAAGGTGTTCCCTCTACCTTGCCACCCAATCTTAATTGTCTATACTTTGTGATGTGGATACTACGTGCTTGGGAGTACCGCCCAAGCAGGACAGGATTAAATTCAGAGGCAAACCCATGAACTTCCTCTTGGCTTTTTCTCCCCTTTCATGGAGCTCCACTCCGCTCGTTAATGACTATGTCTCTCTCCCCTCTTGACCTTCTCCTTCCCCGTAACCTGCATTCCCTATCTTAATCCCCTCATCCACCTTGTGTTCCTTTGTACTCATACTTTCCTATCAAGGGGAGTATCATAGGAGTTGCCTGCCCTATTCAAACACTGACTTGTCCCTGTCTTTCATTCTCCACCCTGGTTCCTACCTCTCCTCGGGTCCCATCACAAAGGTGAGCCCTTTCCCTTGTGGGACCCTGCTAATCAGGGAGGTCCATTAAGTAAAACCCCACAGATAGTTTTTTCTTTAAAAATTTTGCATGAATATTCATTAGAATGGTCTGTAGTTTTTTTTTTCCCCCTATCTTTGCTCTTTGTAGTTTAGGCATCAGCACTATATTTGTGCTATAAAATAATTTGGTAGGAGTCCTTTACTTATTATTTATTTATTTACTATTTTCCAAATAGTTTATATAGTTTTGGAGTTTATTGTTGTTTAATTGTTTGATAGAATTCACTTGTGAATCCATCTGGTCCTGGGCTTTTTTCCTTAGGGAGCTCATTTATAGTTTGTCCAATTTTCTAAAATAGGGTTATTTAAGTATGCTATTTCCTCTTCTAATCTGGGCAATTTCTGTTTTTATAAATATTCATCCATTTCATTTAGATCATCAGATTTGTTGGCATATATTTAGGCAAAATAGCTCTTGGTTAATTGCTTTAATTTCATCTTCTTTGGTGGTGAATTTTTTTCATTTTTGATACTGGTGATTTGGTTTTCTTTTTTTTGAAACCAAATTAATCAGTTATTTATTAATTTTATTTTTTTCCTCACAAAACCAGCATTCAATAGTTTTCTTTCAAGTTTGTTAATCTCCCCTTTGATTTCTAGGATTTCCAATTTGATGTTAAAGTAGGTTTTGTTTTGTTTTTTACTTTTAAAAAATATTTTATTTTTCCCCATTTATACATTGAAGCAATTTTTAACATTTTTTCTCACATTTTGAGTTTCAAATTCTTTTCCTCCCTCCCCTCCCCTCTCCTTGAGATAATAAACAATTTGATATAGGTTATTTATTTCCATATTTTTCATGTTGTGGAAGAAGACACTTATCCCTGGGGGAGGAAATTCTTGAAGAAAATAAAGAGAAAAATGCTATGTTTTGATTTACAGTGTGACTCCATCAGTTCTTTCTCTAGCATTTCTCTCTCATTTCTAGCATAGTTATCTAATAGATAGCATTTTTCATCATGGGTCCTTTGGAGTTGTATGGCTAAGAACAGCTAAGTTATTCACAGTCAAACATCATGTAATGTTGCTGTTACTGTATGCAATGTTCTCTTGTTCTACTTACTTACTTTTTGTCAGTTTATATGTCTTTTCAAGTTTTTTTGTGGCTGCCCTGTTCATCATTACTTATGGCACAGTAATATGCCATTGCAATCATATTCTTCAACTTGCATAACCATTCTCCAATTGATGGGTATCCTCTCATAAATCGAATATTTAAAATTTGAACAGATTGCAAATTCCTTGATTGGAATGGAGTATAAATATTAAAGAGTTTTGGGATATAAAATTGGTTGGATTGAATTGGGCTAGATTATGGAGGATATTGAAAGCTAGAAAGGAATTTAGGCTTTATTTGCTATAGTCTGGGAATCACTTTAAGTATGTAAGGTGGAGTAACTGAAGAATAAACTGCACACTAGAGAAATCACAACATAGGATGGGGACTAGAATGGTTCCAGTGAGATTGAAGAAAAAAGGGTAACTATGAGTCATTTTAAGGGACAAAACAACAGAATTTAATAAAAGCCTGGATATGGAGGTGAACAAAAAAAATATCAAAAATGATCCTAAAGGAGCAATAACTAGCTATTTGGGTGCCTGGAGCAAGCTTTATAAATATGTGCTCTCAAGTCACATTTTTTAAGATAAATCCAATTAGGCAGGGGAGAAGGATTATGAGAAATAAGAGTTTGTGAGTTTTGAAATAGTCTCTTAGAGTAGAGGCAGAGACCACAGGACACTTACTTTTTCTAACTAGGTGCTAAACTCAGTTGTCTCCATGTACTACTGAAGGAAGCATAAGTGCTGTTTTGTGTCCTCTTAAGTTTTGGAGGCCCTGACTTAAAGCTTTGATAATTCCTCTATCATTATTGTTCTTGAAGTTTTACTGTGGGCAGCTTTGAGGAAAGGGGTTAATTTGTGGATGAGTGGTTAGATAGTTAATGTATTTTGAGATTATATTAAACATCCAGATGGAGATATTTTATAGATAATTGGGAGCACTGGATTGTATTGTTTTAAGGCAGATAGGAAAAAGGGAAAGAAGGATAGATAGTGTTTTATTTTAGATAAGACCTTTTACTAGGAACTTTAGACAAAACTGGGATTCAAAAAGAATGCAGTTCTCCTTTGTCAAATAATAGTGCTCCTGAAAAGTCATGCAATTTGAAGACTTACTTCTAAATATTTCATATTTAAAAAACTCTAATAGCACTTATTTTAAAGAAAATAAATAAAGAAAATAAATTTTAAAGAAAATTTAAAAAAATACCTTTCCTGTGTGAAAGGTAAGTAAATGAATCATTTTTCAGTGTGAATAGCTACCTCATAATTGACCTGCTTTGCATACAGATTTCCACCTTAGATTTTCTTGAAATGATTAGTACACACCTATAAGGGGAAAGAAGTGGAATTAATCTAGCGTAGCTTTATGAGTTTTTCAAAATATGGGCTCCAAAAATGATTACTCTTCTACAAGTTTAGAGTTTCTTCGCCTGACACCTCCACTCTACCTCTTGTTTTGGTTCAGTCAGATGCTATTTTTCTTTCTGACCAAAGTTCGGTACCATATCTAATAGTTCTATAAAACTTTAAGGCCAATTCTGGCCGGTGTGATGTTTGTTGCCAAAAAGCTTTGTATTCTTCATGGAGAATGAACTATAATAGTAATCCTACCCTCTGTTAACCTTCTGTTTCATACTAACTACTGTACCAACCTAAAGTAAAATGTGCCAAAACGAGTCACAGAAACTTGTACAGTAGATAAAACAATTACTTCTATAGTTTAGGCTGGATTTAAAAAGCAGAAGGTGCTGTTCCCTTTGCTTACTGATGACACACTTTCTTTTTTGAGAACTAGGTCAAAGAGGTCTTAGCTTTTTTCTTCCCTTGGCTCCAAGTTAAAATATAGTTAAGGATGAGAGGAGTGGTGAATTTATCTTCCTAGAGGGGACAGGGCAGTCTTACTTGGAATTGTTTCAGTTGCTGGAGAGTAAAGCAAAAAAAGGCAAGGAAATGTAAAATAGCCTTGCTTTGGCCCTGGTTCTTCTGCCCGGAAAAAAAAGAAAAATATTTTTGGAATAATTTGTTTTAAAAGTGAAAGAAGTTGAGTGTTCTATTTTTAGGTATACACATATCTTATATTTATATGTACATATATGTATATGGGATTAGAAGGAGAATGTGAAGAGGTTTTTGCACCATGAATAGTGGAATTAACAGCAATGTTGTCACCAGAAGCTTCACTATAGAAAGAAGTTAGTACAGAGTTTTCCTCTGGGGAGAAAGAAAAAGGGGTGTGTGTGTGTGTGTGTGTGTGTGTGTGTGTGTGTGTGTGTGTGTTTTCTTATTTTTTATTTGACTATAGCAGTGCTGTAGAACATCTGTAAGGGGTCATAGGAGTTTCAAGCCAGATCATTGGAGAGAACTCTTGCACTGAAGCCAGTAATCTTTTAAAGTGAAATATAGACTCTTGTTTAGGTAATAAATTTTGGTGTTTTTTTTTGTACATTTATTTATTTTTAAATATTTTTCCATGTTTACAAGATTCATTTTCATTCCCTCCCCTCTTCCCTCTCAAAGCTGACAAGCAATTTCACTGGGTTGTACAAATGTTATCACTTGATACCTATTTCCATATTACTCATTTTTGCTATAGCATGATTTTTTAAACCCTAAACCCCAAATCACACACCCATATATACATGTGATAAGTGATGTCATATGTTTTGTTTTTGCATTTCTACTCCCATAGTTCTTTCTCTCAATGTTGATAGCATTCTTTCCCATAAGTCCTTCAGGAGTGTTCTGGCTTGTTGCATTGCCACTAGTAGCTAAGTCCATTACATTGGATTAGAAAAAGAAGTTTTTACTGGGATGAGTTTTCTGTATTGTCTTTAAAAAGAGAAACATAAGACTGAATTGCTAGTAGAAGGGAACTAAAAGATATTTTTGCAACTAATTTGTCTGCTCGTTTATGTATTTGAGCACAGCTCTCTCTGTATCATTTAAAATATTAGTACTTATGAACAATTGAGAATACTTTTGCTTTTGTACAAGTATGTGTTTATGTCACATATTTTTCACTGCCTGGTAGAAATCAACATTAATCTTCATAGTCAAGGCATAGCTAATATATGAATATTTTTTCTGAAAAAGAAACATAGAACTTGAATTTCTGAATTTGTAGTTTTTCTCTGTATATACTATTCAAATATAAACACTATAATTAAAAACTTAATGTCTTTAGTACTGAGAAAAACAATGAGCAAATTCAGGAATTCAACTTTTGTTTGTTTATATATATTTTTGTGTACAAATAGACTGTCATAATATGTCTGTATTTTATCAGAACTGACTAGTTTTGACTTTAGAAGACAGAAAAAACGTCTAGTGACTATACATTGCATTACTTAGGGCATTTGAAAATGTGCAAGGATAACTTAATAGCTTTAGCTCAGGGTTATGGAATGTAGACTTCTGGCCTTAATGTTTGAATGGACCCAGTTGATGGAGCTGTAATGTATCTTATATTTAAGGAATCTATTGTTATAACTCATCAGATACTTTGGCGTTCAACAGTTCACTGGTTTTTGACTTTGTGAACACAACCTTTGTCTCCATCAACTGCCAGCTTTGATTTTGCTTTATAGGAGACACTGAATTAGAACTGTTGGCAGGATAGCCCTTAAGATAACCTAGTCTGGAGCTTGTCAGTGCAGTTTATACTTTGATTACATTACTTAATCTAACTATCTTGTGTCAATCTAAGAGGATAGAAATGCACAAATTTCTGTATAAACTTAATAGTCTTTCTTGGTCAAGGCCTATGCTCATCCTATAGCTAGTCACTGCAGACACTCTATTAAGTTAATCTCTTTTGCTCCTTCTGAAATTTTTTGGGCCACATTAGTAGAATCTGACAGGTTTTTGACACTTGGTTATTCTTTTCTTGATATTCTTTTTTCCAGGTTTTTGTGACACTCCTCTCATCTAGTTCTTAACCTACCTTGCTTCACCTTGGTAGGTATACATACTAGTCATAGATATGTTATAGGGTTTTCCTGGGCCCTCTCTGCTGCTTTTATACTATTTCTCTTGGTGATTTCATCAGTTCCCATTTGATTCACTTATCTCTATGCTGACGATTCTCAGATTTGCTTATCTAGCCCTACCCTCATTCCTGATTTATGGTCTCACATCTACAACTGCCTATCAGATACATCTTTACCTGGATGTCCTGTTGATATCTTAAACTCAGCAAGTCCAAAATTAAAATCATCATCTTTCTCCCCAAATATTCTCCCGTTCTAAACTTCCCTTTTGCTTTTGAGGGCACCGTAATCCTTTTAGTGCCCAAGGCTTACAAGGGGTGTCAGCCTTAATTCTTCTCTCTCATCCTCCCACAGCCAATCTTTTGGTACAGCTTGTCGATTTTATTTCACACCTATCAGGTCATCCCCCCTTCTCCCTCCAGTTGCAGGCCCTCAACACCTTACACCTGAACTACTGTAATAGGCTGCTCATGGTTTCTGTGCCTCAGATCTTTCATTGTTCCAGTCCATCCTCCACAAAGTTGTCTTAAAGTGCAGAGTTTTTGAACACAGCACTGCATCTCTTGTCCCCATGTGTCAAATGCTCTTCCAACTGACTGGACTGAAAGAAGAGAGAGAGAGAGAGAGAGAGAGAGAGAGAGAGAGAGAGAGAGAGAGAGAGAGAGAGAGAGAGAATTCTTGCTTACAAATTATAAAACCTGCTTATTTGCCTTTTTTATTTTTCACATTTTTTTTTCTCAAGTGAAGCGAATGGATAATTCCTCCCCCTCCTTTTTTTTTTTTTTAAAGCAAAGGGGCAATTAAAAAAAAATGAATTTAAGGGGAGAAGTTCTTTTCTACCAGGTTCTTTCTCTAAAGTTTCTTTGTGGAAGATTTTTATTAATGTGTATATATATATGAATATAGTAAAAAATAAACAAACAAACAAAAAAAAACCCTTCCGTTCTGCCTCAGATTCAATACTGTATATTGATTCCAAGGCAGAACAGTGGTAAGGCCTAGGCAATGTGACTTGCCTAGGGTCACACAGCTAGGAAGTGTTTGAAGTCATATTTGATCCCAGGACCTCCTGTCTCTGGGTCTAGCTCTCAATCCACTGAATCACCTAGCTGCTTCAAATGTATTTTGTTTTGCTACAACATATGAATCCCCAAAGACCCAGCAATTGAATCCTTAGATAAGATCCAATCCCTGAAAAAAAGATATAAAAAAGTAATTGTAGAGGGCAGCTAGATGTCTCAAAAACCCATTTCCATATTAGTCATTTTTGTAGTAATCTTTTAACACCCATATAAACAAGTGATAAATTAAATGTTTTCTTTTGGATTTCTACTCCCACAATTCTTTCTCTAGATGTGGATAGCATTCTTTCTCATAAGTCCCTCATAGTTGTCCTGGATCATTGCGTTGCTATTAGTATCAAAACCTATCACATTTGGTCATCCCACAATGTTTCAGTTACTGTGTACCATGTTCTCCTGGTTCTTCTTATTTCATTCTGCATCAGTTCATGTAGATCTTTCCAGTTTTTATAAAATTCCATCAATTCATCATTTCTTATAGCACAATAAGTATTCTATCATCATCATATACCAGTTTGTTCAGATATTCCCCAGTCGAGGAACATTTCCTTGTTTTTCAATTTTTTGGTACCACAAAAAGCACAGCTATAATATTTTTAAACAAACAGATCCTTTCCCATTTTTTAAAATCTCTTTGGGATATAAACCTAGTAGTGGTATTGCTGCATCAAAGGGCAGGCAATCTTTTAAAGCCCTTTGGGTATACTTCCAAATTGCATTCCAGAATGGTTGGATCAATTCACAAGTCCACCAGTAATGAGTATCCCAACTTTGCCACATCCCTTCTGACATTTATTATTTTCCTTTCCTGTCTAATTGGCCACTCTCTAGGGTAAGGTAGTACCTCTGAGTTGTTTTGATTTACATTTCTCTAATCAGGAGAGATTTAGAACATTTTTTCATATGATTATTGATAGTTTTGATTTCTTCATCTGAAAACTGCCTATTCATATCGTTTGACCTTTTATCAGTTAGGAAGTGATTTGATTTTTAATGAATTTGACTTAGTTCTTTGTATATTTGAGAAATTAGATCTTTGTCAGATAATACTTTGCTATAAAATTTTCCCCCCGGTTTGTTTCTTCTTTTCTAACACAGCTTTTAAGTTTTGATTGTTTTCTTACTGCTGTGTTCTTTCCATTTACATTGCTGTAGTCATTACATATATTGCTTTCCCAATTCTTTGCTTTGTATTAAATCACATGTTTTCTCAAGCTTTTTTGTATTTGTCATGCTCTTTATTTCTTATGGAATAGTAATATTTTATCACACTCATGTGCTTTAATTTGGTTAGCCAGTCTCCTCAGTTCCTTAGAAACCTACTTTGTTTTCAATTCTCTGCTATTACAAAAAAAATGCTGCTCTATTTTTTGGTACACAGAACCTTTCTTTTTGTCTTTGACTTCCTTAAGGTATATGCATAGCAATGGGATTTCTGGGTCAATGAGAATGAACATTTCTATCACTTTTGAACATATGATAATTTCAAATTTCTTTGGAAATGGTGGGATAAATACACAATTCCACCAACTGCATATTGTTCTTTAATAAGTCAGTACCACGTTGTTTATCATATTTGATCTGAATTTTTTTTTACCTTTTAAAGTTATTTTCAATGTTCACATTTATTTTTATTGTGTATTTTATTATTTTTGGTATCTTTTTTTATTACTTCCTACATGGCTTCCCATATTTCTACTAGTTCTTTGTTTTCGTTGTTTCTTGTAATGCAATAATATTCTATTACTATAATAGATTTTGATAATGTACTGCAGCTCAGCTTTTGCATAATTATTGGGAACAGAGGTTTTTCCCAACTTTTTGCTACTACTAACAATATTGCCATAAACATTTTTGTTCTGTTTGGTCCCCCCACCCCCCATTATTATGTAACCTCCATGAGAATGTAAGCCCAATAATGAATTTTTTGAGTTAAAAGACATAAACATTTTTAAAACTTTTCTTTCATCATTCCAAATTGTGTTCCAAAAAAGCTAGACCAATTCTCCTTTCTACCAACAATGAGTTACCACACTTGGTTTTTCCTATAGCCTCATGAGAGCTGATTACCCCCATCATTTAAAATTCTATCTTGACAAAAGTAGAATTCATATAGTTGGAGCACACCTCAAATAATGTATTTTTCTGGCTTTGAATTTGGATTGATTCTGATTTAATTTTAAAAGTAGATTTCTTCACATATTCCTCTGTGTTTTAAGAAATTATTTGGCTAGTAGATGTAGAGATGGAAAGAAATAAAAACTCATTTCTAGCACAAGCCATTCAGCTAATTGTTTCACATTATCATATTCCACATGTTATGCTCAATTTCATATATACTGTTTATGTAGCACATTTCTAACTTGTTCATAAATTCTTAATGTTTAAGATTAAAAGTACCTACAAATATTCCCTGGAATTTAATATTATAATGTTAAAATTGAATTGGAAGTTATCATTATGATTAACTACTAACATTTATAAAGATCATAGAATTTGGAGGTAAAATGGGCTGTAGAGAACATTTAGTCCAGCGACCTCATTTTACTGTTGAGGAAACTAAAGCTCAGTGAATTGACATGATTTGCTGAGGGGCATGCAGATGGTAATTAGCCAGAGGTAGGCCTTGAACCTCAGTCTTCTAATTCTAAATCTAATGGTCTTTCCACAATATATTACCTCTTTATTTGCAAGACTCTATTTTAGGTGCCAGCGATAAAGAAGCATAGAAGAAGATATGATCACTTTCTTTAAGGATTTACAGTCTAGCTGGAAAGGTTTATTGTGTAAGATAGACTGCCCAGAAAACTCAGTTGTGGACAGAATTTTGTGGTCACTTTCCAAACTGATGATCTTATGGTTCATTTGGCTTGGAACATTTTCCCCTCTTCTAAAAGCCCAGGTTATGGCTGTTCCCCACAGGTGCTTGGGAGCAAACCATAGGCATCCTTGGTATGCACAACTGTCCGTTCCTTACACCATGACTCTGATAGGGATATGAACTGTTAGTGAAGTATTTTGAGTGTGCCATTAATGATAGCTGATGCTTATGAGAGCATTAATAATGAAAGTATGAAATATGCTCAAATGCCACATCTTTAAAATGACATCAGTTGCTTAAATTTCCTTCTCTATAAGCCATGGTCACTTTAGGGAAGGCAGGCTTATTATGTTTACATTCTTACTCTTCTGCTTGGACCTTTCTCCCCCATCCTACTTTCTGAAGGTTGAACTGACAGAAATGGTTGCAACACCCACAGCTGAAGTCAGTGTTAAGTATTCCCACCCACTTGTTCCATTTTTATGTCCATGAGAGAGAATCTTTTCTTTATACTGTTCAGGGAATGGTTATTGTGAATTTCAGGTTGCATTTTTTTCCCTAGGATGACTGCCTCAGCAGGACAGCCATTCAGCTGTAGGAGATGTGTTTTTCTCTTATTCACTTGAACAGTATGTTTTGTGGGAGTTGTAAAGTGAGATTATGTGTGTTATCTAATAGTTACCTTAATGAAGTAATGAAATAAATAATATGATATGTTAAAGACCTCAGGAAATGTTATCTCATATGTATATAATGTTTTAGATGAATAGTTCATTGCAGATAGGGTACAACCTTATGAGTTATATGCTATAATCTAGTGGTTTGCTTTTTTACTTCCATAATAACATGATTAGCTGTTATTTTTCCTCTAATGATATCCTCTAATAAAAATATTGTATATGAATTAAAAATCCAACAGATAATGAAACATGCTAGATAGAATATTGTATATATTATTAGATGTCAGTTTGTCATGTTTTTGCTTATTTGCTTTCTTGGTCACACGAGAGGGTTCATTTTATATGGGGGAGGGTTAAAATGACTGCTATAAAGACAAAAGGCATTAATAAAACATTAAAAAAATTTTTACAGATTAAGTTTTCATAGTGTAATTTCAGTAGGTATACATTCCAGCAAAATATCCTTCCAGTAATCTTAGTGATCAGGGATGGACAGTCTGATGGCTAGAAGTTTGAACTTATAAATGGTAAAAGGTAATGAATGAATCTTCTAGTTAAGTAAGTTTTCTCAAAGTTTGCATGTTGCTTTCTGTTAATCTTTAGTAACCACAGTTACAATAGAGCCATTTAACATTTGTATGCATTGATTATTTAGTTTATTGATTGCCATTCAAGACATACTAGTTAAATTTGTCCACTCTGCAAGACAGAATTCTTGGTACTTTGGTGGAATATAAAGAAATGTATGACACAGTCCATGCCATCAAATTCTACAGCCTAGTTGAGGAGTAACCACACATAGGTGAAAAGTTCATTAATGCTATCAGAAAGCATATGTGTCAAATGAGCAAATGAATAATAGCTTCTGTATAATATTTTTGAAATCATTTATTTTTATAAGCATTTATTTTCTCTCCCTCTTACTGCCCCTCCCTCAAATTGAACATTAAAAAAGAAAAGCCATTATAACAAATATGCATAGCTAGCAAGACAAATTTCTGCATTGACCATAATCAAAATATATCTCATTCCTCATTTGAAGTCCATCACTTCTCTGGCAGGTGAGTGCTGTATTTCATTTTCAGTACTCTAAACTCATAACTCATGGTTGATCATTATATTATATTGACTTTAAAACAAACTGCTCCACTGTGCCTTCCTCTTCTCCCTCTTTCTTTTGTTACTCATTTTGTATTCATGGGTTTATTTCAGTTCTATCCAGAAGATGAAATGGCAGTCA
Organism: Monodelphis domestica; assembly: GCF_027887165.1. Taxonomy (NCBI): domain Eukaryota; kingdom Metazoa; phylum Chordata; class Mammalia; order Didelphimorphia; family Didelphidae; genus Monodelphis; species Monodelphis domestica. The sequence continues at coordinate 466,046,211 of NC_077227.1, read as the reverse complement.
TTCCATGTATGTAGAAATGAGAACTAGAAGGTAGCTTACAGATACTCAAGTTAAAAATCTCATTTTATAGATGGGAAAATGGAAATGAAGAGGTGAGAAAGTGAAATGACTTGTTCAGAGTAACATGGTTTGCTAGTATAGGGGCTTTGATGTTTCTTCTGACTCCAGGCATACTTTTTTTCCATTTAATGTTAATATTATTTACTGACCTTGAAAAAACTGAGCTCCTTTCTTGGGGAGAGAAACATGATGAACTTATTGACTGATGTGGCTTTTTGAATAATGTGGGTTTCATTTGTGCATATTACCTTTTTTTTCAAGTAGTTTTAGATAATTGAGAGTTTCCCATACACAGACTTTATCCTCAAATTTTATTTGAATCATCTTAATGAAACAGGTTAGAAATATTTAGCAGCACTGCTAATTACAATAAATAATAGATGTCACTTTGGTTTGAAACATAAATTGATTCACATGGAAATTACTTTTCTAGGCTTTTCTACTTAATAGCCCAACCTGAAACAGAGAATATAAGACCTTGATCAAGTCATTTAACTTCTCTGTGCCTTAGTTTTCTTTTCTGTAAGATGAGATAATACTAATACTTTACATAGTTATTATAGTTCTTTGTAAATTTATAGAAATATGAGTCATTATGTCATCTAGCTATCCCGTTGTAGCTTGTTAAATATTCATTAGTGTGGTTAAACATATAGTTGTTTTGGTCCCAAAGTTAATTACAATATTTAAAAATATAAAAGTGTTAGATGTTGATAAAAGTTTTATAAAAAATTTAACCTCAGTCTGTGCCAATAATGTTTTAGAAAAATAATTCAGAGAGGTTAATGAAGTCTCAAACTAAGGCAGTAGGTGTAGATGAATGTTAGGGGTATTATAAAGGTAATTAATCACAATAGAAATATCATAGAGATAATAGCACTTGGACACAGATTTTTGGATTTGGAGGACAAAGAAGAGAAAGTTGTAAAGATGATTCAGAAGTTTCAGTTCTGGATGATAGGAAGGATAATGGTGCCATTAGATTTTGACAAGTCAGGGAGAACAAACTAATTTTTGGTCAAAGCTGATAATCCACCATTTTGGGCATCTTGAATTTGAGGTAATGGAAAGATAGCTAATCCAGGTGAAAATGTCTGACTGTCAGTTAGAAATGAGTATTTGGAATTAGGGAGAGATGACAGGGCTAGAGATAACACTTTGGGAATGATCCAAATAGATGATACTTGAAGTTATTGGTCAGAGGCTCTATTAGGGTATGAACAATTGTTGTTGGAGTAAAGTGCTAAATTCATTTCAGTTCCATTCAGTAGACATTTTTTTAGTCCCCTTTAGTGTGGAAGGCACTAGGAATATAGAGACAAAAAAAATCAAGTAGTTTCTGAACTCAAGGAATTTACACTGAATTGGGGATGTACAACAGAATTTGTACAAAAGAAATTTTTCTTATACACAAGAAAAGGAAAAAAAACAAACCAGAGCCAAGTAGTTTCAGGAAGAGAGACCATTAACAGCTTGGGAGAGAAGTAGGAAAGAGTTCAGGAAAGGTATCCTTTAGGAGATGACCTCTTAGAGGTGACCTCTGTAGGAAGGAAGGAATTCTATGAGATGGAGATGAAAAGGAGTGCATTCCAAATAGAGAACCACATGTGCAAAGTGGGGAATAGCTAGCAAGCTAGTTTGGCTGAAATGGAGAATAAATACATAAGAGAATATAATAAGAAATAAGTCTGGAAAGGGAAGTATGAAGCAGATTGTGGAAGGTTTTCAGTATTTAGCTGAAGATTTTGTCAGTAGGGAACCACTGAAAATTTTTGAGTAGGAGACCAAAATCGTCATAGCTATGTTTTGGAATCTTGATTTGGCAGCTATGTTGATGATGGAATGGGAACTATAGAGACTGAAACAAAGGGAGACCTATTTGGAGACTATTGAAATAGTCTAGCAGTAGAAGGATCAGGTGTGTGTCAAAATTGATGAAATAAAAAAAAATTTGTTATACTTTCTCCCTGTTTATGCAGATGAACTTTAAATACAAATAATTACAAGCAGATGTTATTTTACCTTGTAAATTTTCATCCTATGATTTCCTATTTACTTTGCCTTATGGGAAAAATATGCATTTCTTCAAATGATACAGCTTAGATCTTTGAGATACTCTTAAATTCTAGAGCTTCTAGTGCTGTCTAAGAGATGGTGAAGGTCTTAGAGGCAGAGTGAGTGTAGAGAAGGGATATGTGGGATATCATGGAGGTAGAATTAGCAAGATTTGGCAACTGATTGGTTGCCTCCAGATTATTGAACCTGGCTAACTAGGATGGTAGTACCCTTAAGAAAAATAAAGACATTTGGAGGGAGAATAGATTGTTTTTTTTGTTTTTTAATATGACGAGCTCTGGTTTGGACATATTGAATTTGAAATGTTTATAAGACATAATTGGAGATATCTAAAAAGCAATGTGGGACCCAGAATTGAGATTGGAACTGGATGTATGGATTTGAGAATCATCTCTATAAAGATGATAATTAAACTAATGACAACTGATAAGGTCATCAAGGAAGAGAGAAGAGGACCCAGAAAAGGAACAGTTCAGACACGTTCAAGGAAAACCAAGAGATGATAGCATCAAAGTAGTCATGGAATGAAAATGTATCTAGGAGTAGGAGATTGTTGATGATAGCAAAGGCAGCAGAGCAGCCAAAAAGAGTAAGAATTGAGAAAAAGTCTTTTAATAGCAAAAAAGTTCATTGGTAATATTGGTAATATAGTGTTGGAAATCAGAATTACAAAGAATTGAGAAGTGGGAGTGAGGAAATGGAGGAAACTCTTCTAAGATTTTGGCTGTATGAAGTAGAAGAGAAAAAAAAGAAATAAGATGATAACTTGAGGGGGTGGCAAGATCAAGTACTGAAGGTTTTATAAGTATCAGATTATTGTTTTTAAATGTATTTCCCTAGAGTTTCAACTATTCTTCTATGATTCATTTAGGCAGTTCAGCAAACATTTATGGACACATGCAAAGCACTGTGCCAGGTGATTACAAAAATAAAACAGTTCTTGTCCTTAAGGAATTTTGTTCTGAGGAAAGAAAATATGTGTACTCATTTTGTGGTATTCAGTCATTTCAATCATGTCTGACTCTGGCCTCATTTGTGGTTTTCTTGGCAAAGATACTAGAATGGCTTTATTTATATTTTTTTCTCTACCTCATTTTACAAATGAGGAAACTGAGATAAACAGGATTAAATGATTTGCCCACGGTCATACAGCTAGGAATTATCTTGAGTCTGGATTTGAATTCAGGAAGATAAGTCTTTTTTTTTTACTCCAGGGCAGGAGCCCTATCTACTTTTTGAACAAAAACATATTTTGGACCAGATCTATAATTGCATATGCATGGGGAACTTCTAGTGTGGAAGCTCCCTCTGATGCAGATTAGCATATCGTTTTATAGTTTATAGTTTTAGAGAGATACTTGGGGCACTAAGGAGTTGAATGACATGTGCATGGTCACATAGCTCAAATGTGTTAGCTGCAGGATTCAGGCCAGCATTTTGTCCACTATGCTATGCTGCTTGTTGTACACAAATATAACAAGAGGAAAATTGAGAAGGAAGAGAACATTATCAACCAGAAAGTCATGTAAATCTTTACAGAGGTGCAATCTTATTTGAGCCTTGAAGGTGCACAAGGATTTTGAGAGATGGAAAAATGGGGATTGTGAAGAAGTGTTCTTATACTTCCCATGGATACAACTTGTGCAGTTAATTGCTTAGTGGTAGGAGATGGTCATTCAACTAGTTTTAAAACTCACTTGAATCTCTTTTTCTTTTCTCTAAGAATAGCATGAAATATTTTTAGTAGATGCTTTGCAGAAATCTAGGTAAATTATATCTATAGCATTGAGGTTTACTGCGGGAATCTAGCATATATACAAATAACAGTTCAAGGAATATTTAAGAAGGAGGAGTTCTAACAACTGGGTATGGGGAGAGGGAATAGGGAAGGCTTCATGAAGGAGGTGGCACTTCAGGTGACAGGGCTTGTAGAGAAGAGGACCCAAATAAAGATCTGAAGAACACACATTCTCAAGGGTCCTCTTGAATAGATGATAATTCATCAAAAATGTTTGAGAATAGACAGCTAAGGGAAGAGTGTTGCCAAAGCCAAGGAAGGAGAGTGTTTAGAAGTCAGGGGTTGATCAGTTGTGTCCAAAGCTATATAGAGATATTAAGGAGGCTGAGGCTGAGAAAATGCTCATTAGTACATCTCTATACTATTCTTCCTCAATAAATTGTTGTGAAAAAAGATAACACATTTTGGAAGGCCCTTTTTAAACCTTAAAGCATTATACAAATATTAACTATTAGTAATGGTAGCATAACATTGGAGAGAATGGTTTCAATTGAGTGTCAGTTGAATGAGTAGATTGGATAAGATTGAGAAGGAAATGAATGTAAGAAGTTAGTTGTTGGGAGGTTGGCAGTGAAAAGGAAAAGAAATATGGGACAATAACTTGAGGGAATGTCAAAATTTTTATTTAATCATGAGAAACATACTTCCATTTTTTGTTTTAAGAGAATACTCATATAAAGCCAAAATCCCAAAATAAAACTGTAAATAAACTAATGGGAAGTATAGTATGCTTTGATCTGCATCTGACTCCAACAGTTCTGTCTCAGAGGTGTATAGCATTCTTTGTCATAAGCCCCTCGGAATTGTCCTGGATCGTTGTATTGCTGAGAATAGCCAAGTGTTTTATATCTGTTACTATGTACAATGTTCTTCTGGTACTGCTTATTTCATTCTGTATCCATTCATGTAGATTGTTGAATCTTTTTTTCTGAAATCATCCTGTTTATCATTTCTTATAGCACACCAGCATTCCAATTGATGGGGGAATGTCAGGATTTTAAATGACATCTTAGACCTGAGCATGCTTGTAGTCTAGAGAGAGACTTAGTAAATAGGAAGAGCCTGAAGGTGGACATGAAGCCCTTTTCTGGAGAAGGTAGAAAGAATGGGATTGAGAGCATACGTATCAAATGATACAACACATTTTGTAAAATGCTCTGCACAGGAACTTTTGACTTTGGCAAGGAGAAGGCCCATTTCATCCTTTAGAGACAGGAATCAAGAATGAGAGAATGATTAGAGATGGAAAAGATTTTGTACTGTAGAATTGGGGGGAAAGGGAATTTAATGTTGATGGACTTTGTTTTTATCTGTGTAGTAATAGCTGAGGGCATCTGCTTGGGAGGGCATCCTCTGCTTGAGGAATTAGGGGATTGAAGGGAGAAGTGAATGTTAGGAACAGCCACTGAGAACAATGGAACAGTAGTCAGGCAATGAATAAAAGTTATAGCATGCAACTGTGAAAGTCTAGTTAGGATTAGATACCATAAATTTGTAGAGTACTTTATTTTGAAGAAGACCTTTTTAAAGTTATCCCTTATAAAAAAGTAAAAGCAAAAAATCCCTGTTAATTCACCAGCAGTTTTATCAGTCATGCTATTCTTGTGCCTGTATCCTCCAAATAATTTTCTTTGAGCTAATATGGCAAAGAGACCCCATTTAAAAAATAAAAGAAAATTGAAAGACATATTCTAGGGTTCTTGAAATCCAGTGCAACTGTCCGGATGTGATCTTTTCCCATCTTGCAGATATAGTGACCTTATTTGATATTTTTGACAATTTAAAATTTTAAAAAACTTAGTGTTCTGAATATATCCACCAGATCAGAAGTTGAGAGAGAAAAATCGTTCTGTGATTTCAAATTAGGGATGATTAATGTTTCCTATTAACACCTTGGAATTTGGTCCTGATTCAGTCATAGAACTGTTCCTGTATAGGTGCAAATTCCTACTACTAACATATTACTGTGTTTTGCATTTTTTTTTAAACGAAGGCTTTTTTCCACCGCTTCTAGACACCTTACTATTCTGGTATTTCACTGTTGTTGCTTTTTATAGGGGAGTGGTTGGGGATAGTCTTTAAAACTATCCTCACTAAATGGAGAGAGCCTCTTCTACAGAATAAAAGCATTATGTTTGCCATTGCAGGAAAAAACTTACGTAGAAAATTTTGTATTCTGTTTTTTATTAAATTGTTAAGAAATAGAATCAGAATTGTATGTATATTCGATTCTCAGACTCTTCTTGATGCTGTTTTGGAATTAAGCTAGGGTGATTTTTCTTTTTCAAGTAGCATGTCTTTGTGTTTAATCTATGTAAGATATGATGCTTCCATAAAGATTTGTTGGATTTTATTCATATTACTTTTGTCTCCCCTTCAAAAAAGCATGCACATTGAATATCTGACAGGATGGCCAGGTGATATTTATTGGGTGAAATTAATCTTTATTATTAAATCTGAAAACAAGTAAAGACTTTTTGCAGATTAAATGTCAGTTTTTTTCACAGATGTTTTGTTTTTGCTTGTAAAGCAGAAGTTAGCTGGCAACTGACCCTTTAAAAAGAAATATAAAAGAATTAAATTACCTTAGGATGACTCTCTCTGTCAGAAACAAGGGTGATGGTACCGATGCTATTTTCTTAATTTATATCCCCTCATTCCGTGTGGCTATATCAATCACTGAATGTAAGCATTGCATCATAGTTTATCTGTATATTTTACTGCAACACTTCAGAAACCTCAGATTTTTGTTCATGTATCTTGGCCCCTCTATGGCTTAGTAGTCAGTCTCCCAGGGTTTTTGTGGCTAAATATTTCATCATTTTGTGGCCCACCCAATTTACTTAGCTCAACTTGTCTTGGAATAGCAGGTGCAGTCTGTTGATAGATCTTTCCAAATTCTTTCCAGTTTAGTAGGACCTGCCAGAGCATCTCCTCTGCTGCTTTTGCCTTTGAGAGCTTCAGGTCACTTTTAGTTCATGAAACTTCAGAATAGGAATGTATCAGAGGAATAAGGACTGGACATGTGATTTCATTTGCATAGGGGATGCCTGATAAGTCACTTCTACCTGTGCAAGTTGGCATTTTCTCTGCAACTCTGAATCTGAATGAGTTGTCTAGTGCTTTGAATGGTCCAGTCATTTATCTTAGGGTCACACAGCCAGTTTGGAGTCTTTGTTTCGAGGCTAGTTTTCTGTGTTCTGAGCTATACATTGCCCTGTGTCTTATAAAGGAGAGTTGTCCTGAATGATTCAACTTAGATTTGAGTGGCAGGTAGGACTTGTTTCTTCTTGCTTTCGTTTTTTTCCCCTACTCCTTTTCTCATTTTTAATTGCCTGGATTTTCTACATACTGAATATAAGCTACTCATCCTTGTGGTGATTAACATTTAGCCAGGTTTGATATTGAAGGTGGTATTTCTTTTTCAGGATCCAAAGGCTGGATGGAAGGAATTTTGTTGTATATTTCAGTGCTTCCGAATGCTTTTCTATTTTGTTTTTCACTTTCTAATTTCGTGGCAAACCCAGTAGTTTCTGGTGGAGGGGATAACTTAGGCTTTTGTAAAATAGTGGCTAAGGCATGAATTCAGAGGACCACTAGTGAAGTTTACCATCTTTTCTGGTCAGAGATGGGGTACTAGCAATGCAGAATGAGGCATATGGAGTCAGACTTGGTTAATTGTGTTGATTTGTCTTGTGTGTTCTGATGTTACAAGTGAAGGCTGTATTCGAATAATAGGGAGGTGAGGAAAGGAATCATTGGGAAGCATCAATAAAACATTAAAAAGATAATAGCTATCATTTACATAGTTTTGCCAAGCACTTTCAAATATATTACTTCATTTGAGCCTCACAAACCACCTTGTGAGGTTATGATTTTATTATCCTGATTTTACAGATAACAAAACTGAGGTTTAGAACAATTAAGTGACCTTGCTCAAGATCACACATTTAGTGAGTGTCTGAGGTGAGATTTGAACTTAGGTCTTCCTGAATTCAAGGTCTACCACCCTATGCACTGCTCCACAAGTAATAGATGACAATATAAAGGGAAGGGGGCAAGAGAGGAATAGCAGTGACTACTTTTTTGCTCCAGTGAGCCTCAAAGTAGACGCTGTGCTTAAGGCAAGTCCTCAGCTTTGGGGCTCAGGTTTGGGAAGGTTATAGATACATGGTATGTGGGGGATTTACATGAGAGAACACACAAGTTACTTTGTAGGAGTTTTTATAAGAGAACACTCCCTTCTTCATGACTGTAGTTCTGGAAGATGCTGGCATTTAAACCAAATTGCATCGAGTTCATTTTTCAGTCATGTCACGTGTTTCAGTCTGAAGGGATTCTGGTAGACTGCAACAGTAGCTGGACAGTCTTATGTTAAGGTGACGGTTCTGCGTTGCCATCATGCTCCGTTTGCATGGCCCTCAAGTGCTTCTAGTGTGAGTGGGGAAGGAGGGAGGGAAGCATGCTGGGAGCTGCTTTTTTTTTTAATTTTATAGTATTTTATTTGATCATTTCCATGCAATATTCATTAAAGACAAAGATCATTTTCTTTTCCTCCCCCCACCCCCTGTAGCCAACACGTGATTCCACTGGGTATCACATGTGTTCTTGATTCGAACCCATTGCCACATTGTTAATATTTGCATTAGAGTGTTCGTTTAGAGTCTCTCCTCTGTCATGTCCCCTCAACCGCTGTAGTTGGGCAGTTGCTTTTCCTCGGTGTTTCTACTCCCACAGTTTGTCCTCTGCTTATGGATAGTGTTTTTTCTCCTAGATCCCTGGAGATTGTTCAGGGACATTACACCACCACTAATGGAGAAGTCCATTGCGTTCGATTATACCACAGTGTGTTTGTCTCTGTGTACAATGTTCTCCTGGTTCTGCTCCTCTCGCTCTGCATCACTTCCTGGATGTCGTTCCAGTCTCCATGGAACTCCTCCACTTTATTATTCTTTTTTGCACAATAATATTCCATCACCAACATATACCACAATTTGTTCAGCCATTCCCCAATTGATGGGCATCCCCTCGTTTTCCAATTTTTGGCCACCACAAAGAGCGCATCTATGAATATTTTTGTACAAGTCTTTTTGTGGGAGCTGCTTTTTGCTTCCCAAGTGGTGCAGTGTTCCTGGGGATGTCTCTAAGGCTTCCTTAGATACAGTTGACAACCTTCAGTTGTCTGGGCACATGCATGATATTTGGGGGCCATAATCAAGTTATTGAATAGTAGATCTGATGATAAATTGAATGCTGCCTTTTTCCTAAAGAACTTAACATTTTAAAGGTGAACTGTAGTGTGTAGGGATATTTCTTGATATTGAGTGGAAATTCATTGATCGAGTCTAGTTTTTGCTTATTCCAGGGATATACCTCCAGTGTTTTTCCTCTCAGTTTTAGTCTAAGTCTTCTCTGTAATTTAAATGGATGCATTCTTCATCTCTTCTCTGTGGAGGTAATAGTTAACTGGATGTTTATCCTGTATGATGAATTGTTATGTAAAGTTATTTGTCACACTATGCATCCACTCCTTCCTGAACCCCCAAATATTGCTATCCTCAGGGTAAGTCCAACTCCTTACCTCAGACAATCTGATTCCAATCTGTCTTTTTAGTCATATTGTTCCTGTTTCCTTACAGAAACTTTTCTCTGCCCAAACCGGTCTATCCTTGCTCATCAAATACAGTGTAAAAATACTCATGTTTACAGCTTGGAAAAGAACTATGATCTACTGGAAAGCACTTCAGTCCTGCCTTCATAATTTTGCTTATACCTTTCAGTTCTCTTGGAATAACCTTCCCTTTTCTTTCTATATATCTAAATTTTAGGTATCCTTTAAATTCTTCATTTTCTTGACCACTATGCCCATAATGACAGTTCAACAATTACTGATTAAACACATATTTCTTTCAGAATTTCAGAGCTGGAAGAAATATTCAAGATTATTTGGCCCACTCTATTTTATTTTATTTCTTTATTTTTAAAAAGCCATACCTTCTGTCTTAGAATCAATATTGATTATTATTTCTAAGGCAGAAGAGTGGTAAAGTCTAAGCAATTGGAGTTATGTTCCAAGGGTCACACAGCTAGGAAATGTATGAGGACAGATTTGAACCCAGGCCTGGTTGTCTATCCACTGAACCACCTAGTTGCCCCCCACCCCCTTCGTTTTAAAATGAGGAATTTGAGGCTGGAGAAATAGTGACCTGCCAAAGGCCACATAGTAAGTTGATGACAGAGCTGGGACCAGAATCCTGTTCCTCTGACTCTCAAACACTGTTTCCACTTGACTTCAAGTAGTAGGATTTTGTAAATTTTTGTTGGCTGACTTGATAATAAGTATATTTGGCTTGCTGTATTACTTTGAATCCTTAACATATATAATTCCTTACTTACCGTTGCATGGTAATGCTGATGAGGTCATACTAGACTAACCTTATTTCCTTTTATGACAGGGTCACTATAGTGGTAGGTCAGAAGAATATTGTAGAAAAAGTATACTTAGATTTTAGCAAAGCATGAAACCATAGGCCAGCTCTGCACCTCTAGCATCATAGCTTTAGAGTTGAAAGGCACTTTAAAGGCTATTGAGTTCAAATCTCTTATCCTATAAATGAATGAACTGGGGTTCAGGGAAGTTAAGTATCTTCTGGTCCAGTGTTGTGAAAGTAGTAAGTAAAGCCAGAATTTGAATTCAGGTACTGTGACTTAAAATCTTGCTATTTTTTTTAAGTCAGAATCAAGAGATATAGGCTGGATGATGGTACAATTATAGGGAGATTTAGAACAAATTGAATGGTTGAACTCAAAAGGTAAGCTAGGAATAGTAGCTACTATGTTAGATGATTGAGTCAGGATCTCAAAGAACCTAGAAAGACTGAAACATTGGACTGAATCTAGTACTCTAAAATTTAATAGAAATAAATTTAATTTTCTTCACTTTTAAAAAATTAACTTCATAAGTATGAGATGATGAAGGGCATGGAAGAATAATAGTTCCTTTTAAAAATTTCTAGAGATTATGTATTGTATACGTCATTAGTGATGTGACAGTGCCACTGTATTTTGCCTTGTTCAAAACACATTGGGAATCTTGTTTAGTTCTGTGTACTTCTTCTAGCAAAGGACATTGATGAAGTGGAAGACAAAGTTTGTCATAGGGCCTCAAGATTCTGCCATGAGAGAGAATCATTTGAAGAAACTAAGGATGCTTTGCCTAGGGAAGAGAAGACGTGGGGAGAAGATCTAGGTTGGGGAATACTAGCTGCCTTGATGTTTTTGAAGAGCTGTCATATGGGAAAGGGATTAGGCTTGTTTTGCTTGGCCCTAGAAAACATAACAAGAAGTAAGCAATTGGTAGAAGTTGCAGAGAAGCTAGTTTAGGTTTGCTCTCTGGAAAAAAAAAACACAAAAACAACCTCGTATTAATTAAAGATATTCAAAAGTAGAATGGCCCAAGGAGATGCAAAGATAACTTATTGGGAACTTTATGGTAGGGATTCTTTTGGGTTCGAATGACCAATGAAGTCCTTTTCAACTTTTAAATGCTATAAGTCTGAATCATAAAAAAAAAAAAGCAGAAAATCTTGTTATAATTTCATTCAAAAACTAAAATGAAGTTCCATTTTTTCAACTCCCAATTTTGAATTCTTTTGGAAAAGCTTGGCTGTTGTCTTTTTCTCTGGATTTTGTCCATTCTTTTTTGGCAAAGTGTGTGCTTTCATTGGGATATTAATATGTCGTCTTGGGTTTTTGTCTGTGGGGCTTTGGGATGCTCATTCATGTCAACAGTTGGTGTGTGTTTGAAATGATGACTTAGCCATGTAGCTGCAGAGGGAAAAACAGTTTTGCTTTTTTTTCAGGCCTTCCTAAGTATTGTTTTTACTTCTCTGCCTGGTCAACCAAATACTCTAGCATTGCTGTAAGATGATGCTCACATTGATTTACTTGCTTGTTATGTTGAGAAGTGAGAGGAAGAATTGAAGCTTTGGCTCTGGAATCACCTAAGATCTGTCAGAATCATAGAATATTAGGACAGAGAGACACCCGAGGAATTGTTTAGCCTAACTTTTTCTTTTTACAGATCAGGAAACCAAGCTAAAAAGAGGTCACATAATGAATTAATGGCAAAGGCTAGGACAGAATGTTACCCACCCCCCTCCAGTTTTTCATCTAGTTTCTTTCTGCTAGTCTGTTGTTTTTATCCTAGTTGTAAATATGAACATTTATTTCCCAGATTCTTGCCTAGAAGTAGCCTAGGAATATTGAAGATTTTCCTTGATTTTTCCCACAGTCTGAAGAGCCTGGCTTTTGGCCGCTTCAGGATTAAGTAAGATTACTTGCATCTTCTCTCCATCTCTCTTGTGTGCCTTGTATGAATGTGTCCTAATAACTATTGATATCAAGTTCATCCTGCAAGAAACTAAGACCTTTAGTGTCTGCTGATGTAGCAGTTTTCACATTGTGTTTTTCTTACCAGTAAAATCAATTGAGATAAATCTCAGTAACTTTTCTAGCACCTCAATGAAGTGGTTAGGCCATGCTGCTATGCTGGGTTCCTCCTTATACAGGGCGTGCTCTACTGGCACGTGCAAAGTTATTTCAGGAAAATTGATTGGTTGTTCTACTAGACTTAAAGGTCAAGCTAAATCACATTTCAGAAAGATTGAAGAAGATACAAAATTGCCCCAATACTATACTTGGCCCTGCACTTTCTTTTGGTGCTATTGTTTGCTTTGTATAGGACACTTCTAATTTGCTAAGCAGAGACATCAGTACTTAAAGGGCAAAAGCCATTGTGCATTTTTCATCTTTAAAATCAGACACATGGCTTACATACAAGATACTAGTTGGCTTATGGAAGTATTGAGGTGCAGAGAAGGTATTCCAAATGCTACCAAAATGACTTAACCCCTCATTTATAATGGTGATGAATGAAGGGCCAATGGCTGCCAGATGACTGTGGTGTTGACTCCTCCAGGCAGTTGAAGAAGCTGGTGAGGCCAGTGGATTCTGCCATTAGCTTTTCCTGTAGATCAGATAGGAAGGGGAGGGGAACTGCTGGGTAGTGTCAAAAGGTGGGAACCTTTAAGTTCTGAGGAACCATAAGAACAGTTCAATGATTAGTGGTGGTCTGGGTGACAGTTTGACATTCTGCAAGTGTCCATTGATACCAAGCTACTTGGGAATTTTATGCTTAGAAACATGCTGTTTTGCAATTTCTTACCCTCTCAGCTGGGGGCTGGTCTGATTTAACAGTTGTGAATGTTACCTCTTATAACTGTTAGCTGTTGAGAGCTCTTTCTTCATCAAGCTTGACTGAAGATATGGGTATCAACCTAGAAGCTTAGGCATAGTTAGGATTCCTAAATTCAGAAATAAACCTTGAGTGTCTGAGGGAGAAGAGGATCTACTAATCTGAGGATTAGTAGCATCCTGAGACAAGATTAAAATTTATGTAAAAGAAGAAAAGTAGATCATGTTGTTATGGAGACAAGTAGTGGAACAGAAAGAATGATGAGCCTGGAGTTCAAAGCCTGGGTTCAAGCTTCAGCTCGACCATTTACTGGCTATGTGGCTCTGGCCAAATCATTTACCTTCTCTGAGCCTTTTTCCTTCCCTATAATACAAAGGAAGCGATTTCTGTCCCATAAAGATTAAAATTCACATAGCCTCATAAGTGAAAGTGCTTCTTAATCTCTAAAACTCAATGGAAATATAAAGTGGCATTGTTGTTATTAATGTGATTTAATGAAATTAAGATTTTAAATGAATGTGGTTTTCCTTTGCCAATGAATGGCAGACTTCTTATTAAATGAAAACTAACCAGAATAAAAAAAGAAAAAGAAAAGAAATGTCTTAATTTGGTTAGTGTTCTACAGGTAATTTTCCAACCATGGAATTTCTGGGGAAAATATGCTTTGCTTTTGATCACTTAAGTAGATACAGGATTGTCCTTCAGATATAAGGTCAGTATATCCAGCTGCAAAGCAGATAATTAGAAACAAAGTCAGCTTGCAGGCAGTGGATAGCCAATAGAAAGCAGGGCCCAGGAGAGAAGTGTAATCCTCCTCAGTTTTACTGTGTTTCCATAGTACCATAGTTAGATACCATCCTCAAATTGATGTTGCAAGGGAACTAGAAGACATTCCTGGGGGGGAGAAGGAAGCTAGAACCCGAGTTCCTTTACTTCCCATTTGGTTTTGAATTACAGACAATGATAGGCAATGTGGTGTAATGGGAAAGAGCCAGAGACCTGCACTCAGTCTGGGTTTAAATTCTAGCTCTGACTCTTGGTAATTGTACACAGTGCTTGGCACATAGTAGCAATTAATACATACTTGCTTGTGTGATCATAGACATAGATTCCCTGTGCTAGTTTCTTCCTCTATAAAACAACTACAATACCATTTGGTATTTAGCATCTACTTTGTCAAAATTTTGTTCTATGTTCTGGTACAAAGTTACAAAGTCAAAACAAAAGAACAGATCATGCCATTCGGAAGCCTATATGGAAGTGATTCCATGATCAAAATCTTAGAAATTGTTTTCATTGAATTTTAAGATTGTAGTAATTTCAACTCTCCTTTTACCCTAATCCTCTTAAACCAATTCTTCATCCTCACCATGGCCCCTAATTTCTCCACACCTTAGTGCTTAATAAGCTCAGGCCAATCACTATCACTCCTATTTCATTTGTCCTTCATCTCAGATTCTACTTTCTAGTTCATACTGTTCTCTATTCTTGAATCTCTTGCACTCTTCTGTTAACACTCTTGCCTTTCTGAACCCCAACCTTGGATTGTTTCTTCTCAAGAATGCTGTCGGCAGACAGTTGGAAGAAATAATTCAAATGTGCTGAGCTTTAAAAATTTGCCATTTAATTTCCTCACTGGGCCCATGTTTCAATGAGGCAATCTTGTTACTTGCCCTGTATTGATTCTCTTCCTATAGAGGGAGAAGTATCCTAAACTTTCTCTTCCTGAGCATTCCATAGCTAAGACTTTCCATTCCATTGTCTTTTATTACCTCTCTCATTTCTTAACCCTTTGCAATTGGCAGTCTCCCTTGTGTTTATACCCTTCATCCTTTGACTCTAACCTATCTGACTCCCCTCACTGTACTGTACAGTTCAGCCAAACTGTCTTTCTCTCTAGATAATCCATCTCTTGTCTTCATACTAGCTATTCCCCATCCCTGTAATGCACTCACCTCTTATCTTTTTCCCCTTAGAATTTCTAGTTTCTTTAACATCTGAGTTCAGCCCACCCTCTACTTAAAGCCTTTCTTGATCCCTTTGGTGCTAGTAATGCATCCCACCCCCCCAATCATCTTTATTTTGTATATGCTTATATTCATACGTGCTGTCTCCAGATGGAACATAAGCTCTTTGGGGACAAGGACTGTTTCATTTTTGTTATTGCATCTCTAGGGCCTAGTAAAGTGTTCAGCATACAGTAGACATTTAGTAAATGCTTGTTGATTGATATTTTTTTGATTCTTCTGGGGCAGTGATGGTGAACCTTTTAGAGACTGAGTGCTGTGCATTCCCAGACTGAGTGCTGCCTTCCCATCCCCCAACCCCCCCCCCAGCACTGTACCCCAGATGGGAGGAAGGAAGTGTTTCCATTGGGCTGCTGGGCAAAGGGGGGTGGGAGAAATGAGAAATGTCTTCAGACTCATGGAGAGGGGGAGGGGAGCAGCTCTGCCCCAGTCCGTCTGACTTTATAGTAATGAACTCTTGGCAGTTGATGGTGTACATGCCCACGGAGAGGGCTCTGTGTGCTTTCTCTGGCACAGGTTCCATGGTTCATCACCATGATTCTAGGGGAATATAGGCAGTTGGGGGTGGGGTGCAAAATGTTGGACTTAAGTGTGAATCCTGCCTTAGATAACTTCCTAGCTATGTGACCCTGAGGAAAGCACTTAATGTCCCAGCTTTAGTTTTCACATCTGAAATTGACATTTGCTCAGTTATTTAGAGTATTTTCTCTTTTTGTAAAGAACATTTTTTAGTTGTAGTCTTGTATGTGTTTTGGCAGGCAGATTCCTAAGTATTTTAAACATTCTATAGTGATAAGAGAAGATATTGGCCTTTGATGAGAATTTTCCAGTCGTCCTGATTGTGTATTTCATGGTAATATTTGCCTTTTCATTGGTGGTTTTTTTCCTCATTTGTATTAATCTCTTCTCTAGGTCCATGCCTTCCTACTCTTCTTGGTGAGAGTCAGGAACTCTGATTCCTTCTCTTAAAGCGAGATGAGCGGTTTCTTGATTGTAAGCTCTCTTTATAGAATGTCTCTCTTCTCCCATGTGTACATTCATCAGTGGTATCCCTTCCCATCACATTTCCACTCTCCATATCCAGTCTCTTGACAGGGCCTATCAATTTTTTAACATTGCTCACATATGCCCATTCTTTGCCTCAGACACTGTCACTATCCTGGTAGAGGCCCTCAATACTTTAGGCCTAGACTGTTGTAATAACCTGCTGATTGATCTCTCCCTATTCCAGTCCATCTTCCATTCGTAAATGATCTTCCATAGCATGGACATGACCTGTCCCCCCCGCCCCCCACCCCCTCTTCCCCTTTACTCAGTGGCTCCCTGTTGTCTCTAGGATTAAATTTAAAATCTGTTGGGATATAAAGCCTTTCACAATCTGGCCTTTTCTACCTTTCCAGTCTTCTGCACCTTACTCACTCCCCTTTCCTTGTCACATATATAATCTGTGATCCATTGAATTTGGCCTCAGTTGTTCCTCAAACAAGACACTCCTCCCAGCTCTGACTATCCCCTTTGCCTTAAATGTTCCCCCTTTTTTATCTCTACCTCCAGGCTTCTCTGACTTCCTTCAAGTCCCAGCTATGATTCCCTTTAATTCTAGTACTTTCCCTCTGTTGAGTATTTCTAATTTATCTTTCATAGTCTATTTTTACATAGTTGTTTATATATTGTCACCCTTATTAGATTGTGTGCTTCTTGAGAGCTGGGACTATCTTTTACCTTTCTTTGTGTGCCCAACTCTTAGCACAGTGCCTGGGACATACTAGGACCAAAGCAGGATTTCTCCCTTTTTCAATTCCTTCCTTTGCCTCCTAGCCATATTTCCTCTAGGCTCTCTGCTTTTTGAGAGGCTACAAGAATTAATTTTTCCTTTATTTTTTAGCTTTTGATTTCAGCTCTGGACAGTTTCTTTTTTTTTTCCTCATGATTTCTTGAAATATGACATGTAGGCTTTTGGGGAGGGGGTTCATGTCTTTTAATTAGTCCAGAGATTCTTAAATTCTCCTTATTTTATTTTCCATATCAATTGTTTTTGATATGAAGTACCTTATATTTTCTTTTCTCCTCCTCCTGGTTCATTCTAATTTTTAAGGAGTTTCTTGCTTGAGTAAGGTGTGCCTCTCCTATTAAATTCTTAATTCTCTTTCCAAGTCTTTCTTCCCTAGCTCTCATTTTTTCCAATTCTTTCCTATATTCTCATTTTATTTATAAAATCATTTTAACTTTTGCTTCATTTCTTCCAGAAATCCTAGTTGATCTGATGCCCAACTTGTATTTTTCTTTGAGTCTTTGTCTTGTAGATGTTTTTGAATCATTCTCTTCTGGGTTTGTGACTTGGGCATCCTTGTCATCATAATAATTCTTTGGATTGGAACCCCCCCCCCCCTTTTGGGGGGGTTTACTTAGTCTTCTAGTCTTATTTCTTAAATTGGGGAAGTGTTGAATTAGAACTTTGTGTTAAGTCTAGGCCCTGTGCACTTCAATGTTTTTGCCATGTTTGGTCTTCTTATTGGTTTCTCTTGGTATTAGATGTGTTCTTCAAGGGCAGCTCAGGCTTTCAGTGTATCTTTCAGTGTATCTAAAGTGATATGATCTAAGACTAAATTTTGATTACTGCCTACCTGATTTGAGCTTTACAAACTCCTTACCTGATTTCAGAACAACACAACTGCAGGCTTGCTCCTAATTGGAACTCCACTAGACTATTTCTGGACTCAATCACTATTACCTAGCTAGAAGGTTCTACAGAGCTCGAGGCTCTTCTTTGGAAGGCTTCTGACTGGGCTGTGGGTTGGATCTGCTTCTCTTCTGAGGTCAGAGCTGTAGAGCTATTACTCACTTCTGTTTCTTTATTTTTGTCCAAATTATACAGCTTCAGGTCTGCTATTACTCCTTTTATTCTTCTTCTACCCTTGGGTTCAAGTCCCCTCCTCAATGGATCTGGGAACCAATTCCGTGTGACAGAGTTATCTGTTGGCACCTGTTTTTGCTCTCTATATGGTCTCAACCCCTCTTTATGTGGGATATCTTTTTGTCCTAGTACACAGCCTCAAGCTCCAGCTCAGTTGCTGGATTTGAAAGTTCTTTGTGGAACCCTTCTGGTTATACACCATCTCCAGTGTCTACAGGCTTCTATCTTCCTGTGCTGCTGTAGGCTAGAAAAATCTCACTGATTTTTCATTGTGTTTCCCGATTAGGACTCAGTCTAATGCATCTTCTCTTTTTGTGGAGTAGTTTTGATAGGAAGAATGGACTGTACTGCTCTCTTTTAACTATGATTTTGGCTAAACTTTCTGCCAGATTCTCTCACTGAGGATGGAGTTGGGGGAGACATAGGACTACTTTTAGGTACCAAGGAATGAACCAGTAGATAGGAAAATACTGATGATAAGAGGGAGTGGGGAATATAGTGGGGACAATATGCTAGAGAGGGAATAGGATGAAGATTTCATATAGAGAGCTGATCTTGGCAAAGAGAAGGTGCCAGATCATCATCAGAGACCAGAGGGAAGGAAGGGATTGGGGGAGAGAAGGGAGGATGTTTGAGTAATCTCCAATAGGCTAGGTGAGAGGTTTGATAAGGATCTGAACTAGGCTAGCAGCCATGTAAGAAGTGGACAGATTTGAGATCAAAGGAAGATATTTCTTGTATCTCCTGCTCTACAGGGTTGAAGTGAAGAAAGTGCTCTGTAAACCTCAGAGTGTTATTGCTGGATAAATGTATTTATATGTAGTTATGTTTTTTAAGCTATTTCACATATGTAAGAATATTTTTTTTCCCTTTACAAGGATTCTTATCCTCATTTAAATGACATTGAAGCTATAAGAAGCAGCTAATTGGTAACAGATGATCATAGGTCTTTGTGTTCATATTGCAAACATCAAATTAGTATGCTTTGTTGCCTATTTTTTCTTGGTTCATAGTTATGTCTTTTATTTGTTTATGCCTATCATATGAGTTATCTAGAACTTCTAAGATTAAATTGATTATGGAGTTTTCATATGACTTTTCTAGCTATAATCTTCATTAAAATGTAAGTTTGCAGTATTTAAAAGACTTTCAATCAATGAGGATGTGTTTAGTTCAAAAAGTAGTTGGTCAGAGTGCCAAGTGCATAGTAAATTTTTAACAGATACTTTATCTGTAGGTCAAAATCTTTTTAAAATACTCATGCCTACCAAAAAAATTAACAGAATCATTTTAAGATTAATATTGTATTTAACATTAATAAGTATGTTGCAGAAGAAACTTGGCAATCACAAACCAATCAATAAATGTATACTCAACATGCCAGGGAATGGGGACATAAAGAAAAGCATAAGATAATGTCAGTTCTGAAGGCACTCATAGCCTAATGAGAAAGAGAGAACATGTAAACAACTATGTACAAACAAATTACGTATCCAGCTCAAATGGGAAATAATTGATAGAGGGAAAGCATTCATAGTAAGGGGAACTCAGGAAGACTTCTTGCAGAAGCTAGGATTTTAGTTGGGACTTGAAGGAAGCCAGGAGACAGCAATAAGAAGGGAGAATATGCCAGACATGGGAGACAGCCAGTGAAAATACACAGTCAAGAAGTAGAGTATCTTATATAGGGAATAACAAAGAAGCAGTTGTCATTGGATCACAGAATAGTACGTGGGGGAATGTAAAAAAGTTTGAAAAGACAGGATAGATAGATAAGACCCAGGTTAGTTATGACTCTCTCTCTCTCTCTCTCTCTCTCTCTCTCTCTCTCTCTCTCTCTCTCTCTCTCTCTCTGTCTCTCTCTCTGTCTCTCTCTGTCTCTCTCTCTCTCTCTCTCTCTCTCTCTCTCTCTCTCTCTCTCTCTTCTCTTTCTCTCTCTTTTCTAAGATTCTCTGATTCTAAGGCAGAAGAGCAGTAAGGACTAGCCAATTGGGGGTTGTGACTTGCTAAGTCACATAGATAGGAAGTATTTGGCTCTAAATCCACTGAGCCACCCAGCTGCCTCCTATGAAGGTCTTTGAAAAGTTGAGCATAGGATTTTATATTTGATCTTGGAGGCAATAGGGGACCATTGGAGTTTATTGAATAGAGGGGTGGCATGGTTAGCCCTGTGTTTTCGGTAGATAAATTTGGCAGCACATTGGAGGTTAGACTAGAGTAGGAAGAGATCACCAGCAGGCTTATTGTAGTAGTCTTGACTTGATGTGATGTGACAAGGGTCTGTACAAGAGTGGAAACAGTGTCAAAGAAGAGAAGGGGATATATGTGAAAGATGTTAGGAAGGTAAAATAATTAGGTCTTGGCAGCAGATTGTATATGAGGGGTGAGAGAATGAGGAATTAAGGATGACATCTAGTTTGTAAGCCTGTATGTTTGGGAGGGTGGTGGTGCCCTCTATAGCAGTGTGAAAGTTATGGAGAGAGGAGAATTTAGGGGAAAGATAATGAGTTCAATTTTAGATATGTTGAGTTTGAGGAATCTGTAGGATATACAGCTGAGATGTCCATTGGCAATAGGATTAGTGGCCACATTAAAAAAAAAAAGATTTCACATTCTATCTTCTAAGTAATTAGTTCTAAGAAGAGTGGCAAGGACAAAGCAATTGAGTAGTGACTTGTCCAGGAGTCACACAACTAGGAAGTATCTAGACCAGATTCAAACCCATGTCCTCCCAACTCCAGGTCTGCTACTCTTATCATATCACTGTGCTATCTAGCTGCCCCAATGGCCATATTTTTATTGGAATCCCTGGTGAGTTTGTCTATTTATTCTTTAGTACCAATCCACAACTGTTCTTATTCTAGGTTTATAGTATCTCATTTTTCCTTATGCCTTATTTATTGTACATGCCCAGTACGGTATGGGGCACTGAAGATATACAAACAAAAATATAATGGTCTCTATCTTCAGGAGATAATGTGTATAAATTAGCTTATGCAGAATATACACAAGATTCAAGGTAATTTTGGTAAAGTGCTCTCATTGCTGGAGGTATCAAAAAGGGTGCTATGTGAAGAAGTTGATACTTGAGCTGAATCTAGAAGGAAACAAGGGGTTCTAAGAGGCATCAATAAGGAGGGAGAGTATTCCAGGCATAGGGAAAGCCAGCATAAAAAGCTTCTGTAAAGATAAGGGAGTATTCTTTGTAAGGAACATAAGAACTAGCTATCAATCACTCTCTTGGCTGGAGCAGCATATAGGAAGCGCAGAAATATATACCATAGCTGCAAAGCTAAGTTGGGGCCAGTTTGTAAGTTGATTCTAGAGAGTTTGGTGGTGGACGCTTGCTACCATAATGCTACCATAAACGCTTGCTCTTTTTTGAAGATTTAAGTTAGTCAAATTTCAGAGCTAAAAGGGACCACAGACCCTACCTCATTCTTAGTTCATTCTTTTTCTATATCTATATTCCCTCTAATGGCATCTCCAGTAGGTAGTCATCTCACCTTTCTTTGAAGACCTCTCACCAGGGTAACCCATTATCTCCCAAGGCAACCCATTTTATTTTTAGAGAGCTATAATTGTCAGGAAATTTTTTCTTATATTTAGCTTAAATCTGCTTTAATGCAGTTTCTAACCATTGATCTTAGCCTTGTCCTTTGGGGGAGAGCAGAACACACTGAATCTCTTTCACAGAGAATAGCCTTTCAAGTGCTTGATTACAGCCATCATATTTTCCAAGTTAGATGGGAATGTGGGTGAAACTTAGAAAGTAAGACCATTCTAGCATCATGCTGTAGGAAAGAGGCCCTCTTTGCTCAGTGTGAGAATCCCAGTTGCAGATTTAACATTCTGCTATACAGAAGTGTTTATCATTCATTTTGCTTATTAGAATTTCTAGGTGAAAAGGAACTTAGAGGGAATAGGCTTAGAAAAATGAAGCAACTTTCCCAAGGTCACTGTAGTACTCCTGACTCATCAAATGAATAAGGACCATATTATGTCTCATGTTTAGTGTTGGAGGGGACCTTTTCCTCCAAACCCTGTACTTTTATAGAAGAGAAAATTGAGGCCCAGTGAGGAAAAAGTGACTTTCCCATATAGAGTGGGTAAAAGAGCATTTGAACCCAGGTCTCCTGACTCCTAGGCCAGTGTTCTTTCTACCACCTTATTCTGCTTTTCTGCATAAATCCACAGATCACACACTCTTGTGTCCCCTTCACTGGCACTCTGTAGTGCTGTTGCTTGCCTCCTTTTTTTGAGCTGCCAGATCCTAACAACAGATGGTACTGTTTTGAATTAAAACAATTTAACGCAAGATCCATCAACTGCCAACATGAAACACCCTTAAAAAAAGGAAAGGAACTCATTATCAAGAGTATTAAGCAAAGTAGGTATTTAATCTATCTTAATCATTTGCATTCTTGAGAAGAAGGAAGCCAGTGACAGCTGCCATAGTAGGCCAGGCCCTATGAATATATTTGCTCAGAATTGCTTCATAGGTTTACTTTTTTTCCCCTTTCTTCTCCTCCATACTACTTACCAATCTGGACATAGGTACTGAAGAACAGGCTTCTAAGTCACTCTGCATATCTTTAAAATAACTTTCTTCCCAGTTAAAGTTTCAGTCATAAAATCTGGGACTACAGTAACACATTGTCTCAGAGTTAAAATGGAAACACAAATTAAATTGCATGCCATTTCAGTTTTAACATTCCATGCTTGTCTTCAAGTTTCAAGGTTGATCCCTGCTACCCATTTTATACCATATACATGGAATAAAATGAATTGTATCAGACAATTTTATTATTTTACTTCTTATGCTTTATTGGGTGGTGCATATATAGTATTTGTTTCATTTCTCATATTTCATTTGCTATAAGCCTACTTAAATCTATCCAAAATTTAGTATCTTAATAAATTATGCCAGAGCAGTCAAATCATGAAGCTGATAGTTTGGAAGGATTTGTGGAGTTGAGAACTGTGGAAACTCATATCCACAGAATGTGGACATTCTGTGACTAATTTGGATTACTGTCTTCTCTTCCTCCTTTATTTTTTATAGAGTCCTAGTATTACAGAGCCACCTTAATTAACAACTGAACTGGTACTAGAACTCTCTAGGTCCTTGAGTTCCCAATCCACAATTCTCCCTATCATATTAGTACATCTATCCTGCAGCATCTCTTCTTTCTTCTACCTTGCTCAGGGATTGGTGACTAATAGTCCAAGAGCTCATAAGATCATCATCTCAGGGCTGAAAGAGACCATACAGGTTGTTTAGACTGGTACCTTCATTTTATTGTTGCATAAACTGATGCCTATTCAGGTGAGATTTGCTCAAGGTTACAGAAGTTAGTCAATTATTAAGTATTAATTAAGAGCTTCCAATTTGTCGGGTTCTTTGCCAAGGGCTGGAAATATGGAAATACAAAAACATAACCCCTTCCCTCAAAAGTACACATTCGTATGATGGAGAGAATACAAATCACTTATCACCTAAGTACCTATAAAACATATAAAGAGTAAATAGAATCAGAAGATTTTATACATGAGTTTGATACTCCTGAAATCACTGAGCAACCACAACCATAACAACATATGAGAGAAGATGTTAATATATTTGATTGGCTGATGTTCTTTCTGTCCCTGCCCCACCACATATACACCTTTCTTCAATTCACTCAGATTTCTTTTCTACTTACTTTATTTTTCCATTCTTTCTTTTGCTTTTCTTCTACCTATATCTTTGGCCAACCAGTAGTTTCCCATAGATATTATTGGTTCACATTTATATTGTATTTCAAAGTCCTTTTCTTATAAAAAACTCTGTGAAGTTGGTGATATAAGCATTTTTACTTTATGGAAGAGTAATTGAGGCTTAGATAGGTAGGATGAATTGCCCAGGAATAAATCATGGCTAATGAGTATTAGAGTGGGGACTTAAACATAGGGCTTTTGACCCCATTTTGAGCTGGCTATATTATCCTATATTGCCTTGTTTTGAATTTTGGTCCTATAGAGATCGCTGACCCCTTGATCTAGCCTTGATTGACAGATGCTCAGATTATGAGCATCCATAATTTCATTTTTGAAATTGTTCCTCCTCTTAGAAAATCCTGATGGGCTTTTTATTTCTGTGACTTTAGCCATTGCAGGATGAAAAAACTTGAAAAGTGCTGATATCAGTGGAATCCTTGTCACTTTGAATACTTCTTACTGGGACCTGTGTGTCCTTGATCCAGATTTGAGCCTTAAATGGGATAAGAGATCTAGATATAGTAAAAATTTTGCATTTTGCTCTCTTCATGATACAGCTAAAAGAAACCATGCTGCTTTGTTATTTGTTTTTTTTTTCCTATCACATTTTGCCCAATGTATAGATTTAAAACCCTATATATAGCTTTCTTGTGATATTTGCATGGGCAGGTTCTTGTCAGGTGATATTGTCTATGCATCTGCACCTTCTTCATTTGGTCACTTCTTTTGGTTATTATTGTACCAGTCAGTCCATAATGTTATATTTCTGCATATACTGTTGTTCTTAAGAAACCTGCAGAGTGGATTTCTCATCTAGTTTGATTTGAACTCTCCTCCCATAGGAAAAGAAAACAAAAAGGTGATGGCGTTTGCATTTTAATCTTTTAATAATTCATTTCACTGCTGCAGGGCAAAGACTTAGATTCCCAAGGTCTTGAAAGGAATAGTTTGGTTTTTATTTAATCATACTGTCTATGCTGAAGGTAGTAAGGAAACTACAGTTTTTAAAACATAATCATTTTATACCTGACAGCATCTTGGACCAAAAATCAGTCATTTTCGTTGATTGTTAACAGCGTAGTAATGTGAGTAGTATATTCATACCATATTGGCAGAAAATGTTAGTTTTAACCCCCTCCCCCAACAAATCTCTTGTCTATAGATAATTCCCTTCTTCCCTCTCTGTGTGTGTCCTGCCCTTTGCCCTTTTATCTTCTTGATATTCTAAGATTAAAATAAACAATATAAGTAAGTAGCAGTCATAGAACTTAAGGGCTGGAAGGGATATTGGGGAGTACAATACATTTATTTTACTGATGGGAGAAATGAGAACTAGAGAGCCTGTGACTTGGACACGTCACATAGCTGGATAACGGCACAGTCAAGAATAGAATCAGAGCCCAGGTCTCCTCTCTGCCCATTGTCCTGATGGTGAGTTCTAGAGTCTTAGCTTATTAGAGCCCAAAAGAACTTTAGAAATCACCTTATTTTACACTGGAGGAGAAAACTGAGGTTGGGTGAGAGAAAGTGTCTTTGCCAATGTCAGTTAACTAGTTAGTGCTAGAACTGGGCCTGGAACCAAGGTCTTCTAACTCCCACTTGTGTGCTCTTTTTCTTATATCATTGTCTTCAATGACAGTGTGGTCAGTAAGTAGGTGGGAACAGGTAAAATGGTACTCTAGTCCTCCAATCAGCTATGGTTGAGGGTATTTATTGCATATTAATTAAAGCATGAAGTTAGGAAATACCATAGCTATGCCTAGATTATCATTACTTTGTCCAAGTGGTATGTATTTTGCCTCTTTTCGATTAGTGAAGCTGAGGAGATTAGCTGTAAGACCTATGTATGTCTTTTCTTCCTAGCACAATAGCTCCAGTTCCTGATCAGTGTTACAACAACATCCCTAAGCCCATTGTTTTTTGTGGATTTGACTCCATATTGCACAGCCATCTGTTCTCTTTACTGTCCAAAATTTAGATTCTGAAATATGAATTACCAACAGCTTCATGGCTTTCAATTCCTTGCTGTTTATTTTGTGTGCCAGTAACTAGTCTTTCAACTGTTAGAACATCGTTTACTCTTCTTTTCCTTAGCAGCCATGGGCAATCACTGTAAGTAAATGAACTATTCACTAGGTGCAGAATTGAACTGTGAATATAAACACCCCATGCTTTATGCCGCAATTGGTATTTATTCCTTTGAGTTGCTGATATTAATTATAGAAGTATTACCATGTCCTAGAAGCAGTTGAAAGAACAGTGGACTCTGAAACAATGAGACATGAGTTTAAATCCCTGCCCTGACACTTACTAGTTTTGTGACCATTCTGGTTGTCAGTTTTCAAGTCTATAAAACAAAGCTTACATATTCATTGCATTTCCTACTTCACGTGCTTTGTAAACCTTAGAGGACTTTTAAAAACAAGTAAAATAAATGATAAATTAAATTAAATTTTAAAAATACTATGCTTTATTTAGCAACAACAGTGTTGTTGGTCATTCATTTCAGTCATCTGACTCTTCATCATCCTCTTTGGGATTTTCTTGGCAAAGATACTAGAGTAGTTTGCTATATCTTTCTCCAACTTGTTTTACAGATGAGGAAACTGAGGCAAGTAGCATTAAATGACTTTTCTAGAGTTACATGGCTAGTAAGTATCTGAGGCCAGATTTGAACTCAATAAGATAAGTCTTGATTTCAGGCCCATCACACCATCCACTATGCCACCTAGACTCAGAATGACCTAGATTCAAATCTAGCCTTGATTCACTAATCATATGTCCTTAGCCAAGTGACTTAACATCTGTGTCTCAAGTCACTACTTAGAACTATGAAGTCCTAGGTCTATTGAGAGAGTTGCTCATATCACAGGAATCCAAACGTGGATCATTTAGATGGAGAATGAACTTCAGTCTGCCTATGATATAAGTGAATTTAAACCTGTCAGAAAGCTTTGGGAGCTTCTTTAATTTATGTGAGAATAAGCTATTATAATCTTTTTAGTTGTTGTTCAATTATTCAGTAGTGTTTGACTCTTTGTAATTCTGTGGACCATAGCACACCAGGTCCTTCAGTCTTCTCCTAAATTCGGAAATCTGTCCACACTTGTGTTTATTATTTCTGTGACACTATTCATTAATCTCATCCTTAGCTGTCTCTTTTTCCTTTTTTCCTGTGATCTCTCCCTCCATTTGAATCTTTTCCAGTGAGTCCTGTCTTCTCATTATGTGGCCCAAATATTTAAGCTTCAGCTTCATTATTTGTCTTTCCAGTGAGTAGTCTGAATTAATTTCTTTAAGTATTAACTGATTTGATCTCCTTGCTGTCCAAAGGACTCTCAAAAATTTTTTTTTAGTGCCACAATTAAAAAATGTCTATTCAGTGGCACTCAGCTTTCCTTATAGTCCAACTCTCACAGCCATACATTATTATTGGAAAAGCCATAGCTAACATAACTTTGACTATATGGACCTTTGTTGGCAAGGAACAATTATCCTTTTTAAAAAGCCCATACCTTCTATTTTAGAATGGATACGAAATATTGGTTTCAAGGTAGAAGAGCAGTATAAGTTGATATTCTAATCTGAAATTATTGTAAAACTTGAAATAGGGGACAGCTGGGTGGCTCAGTGGATTGAGAGCCAAGGCTAGAGACGGGAGGTCCTAGGTTCAAATCTGGCCTCAGACACTTCCCAGCTGTGTCACCCTGGGCAAGTCACTTGACCCCCATTGCCTAGCCCTTACCACTCTTCTGCCTTGGAACCAATACACAGTATTGATTCTAAGATGGAAGGTAAGGGTGTAAAAAAAAAGCAAACTTGAAATAGCTAGAATATTTAGAAAGTCAGCAAGGCAGTCTATTTAACTGGGTTATCTGGTCAACCAAATATTAAAATCTATTATTTTTTGCTTTAGTGAATACCCTGTTTTAAGTTTATTTTGTTTATAGGTTGTGTAGTGCTTCAGATTATTCTGAACATTGACTCCCATTAGACAGTTCTCTCCCTTTAAAAAGCATAGGAATTTTGGATTGAGATTTATTGAACTCTCAGAACATTCACTCAATTAGAAAATAGTTATTGAATACTTGCTATATATATATATATATATATATATATATATATATATATTGTCATAGATGACTTTGACAGTTTGGTCAAGACAATACCTCAGAAAAAATATTTTTATTGCATAAAATAAACATGGGATTACAAAAAAATCAATTATATTAAAATACAGCTTTCAGTTAAAAAAAGGTTATAGTACCCAGTTTGTGAATTCTTGATATATTGATATAGTACTTGGTATTGTAGGAAATATGAGAATGAATTTCATGGCTTTTACTATCAAAGATCTTATTGGTTCAGTAGAAGAGGTAAGATGTATGCAAACACTATAATTGAAAGTATAATATGAAAATAAATCGAAAGGAATAAAGACCACAATAGATTTTAGAAGGCATTTTTGGTATATGGTGTTATTGTTGTAACACATTGAAGGTCTTTCAAACCAAGTTTGTCTGAGAATATTTTCATCCATGCTTCTGTTTCAATGAGATCTTGTTAATTTGAGTACTTCTCTCTGTTAAACAATTTGACAGTTAATCTGGGTCTTCTTATATTGTGTGATTTCTCATCTGTGTCTTTTCATAAATTATCCATAGGGGAAATTAACTATAATGTATTAGAAAACTTGTTTTAGGTCTTAATATTCTATAAGAACCAGTCAATGTCTAACTCATCCCTCTCAATATATGATAGACCCAACTCACTTTTAAACACTATGTCTTGCATGCAGGTCTTCATTGAAAATATGAAAATATGGTTCAGCTGACTTCATGCCCACTATACATCCCTCTTTTGCCCTTTGGGTTACCCTCCAGGTTGATTCATTGGAAATCGTGGCATTCCAGAATTTATAGCCATTTTCATACCTTTAATAAAAAATATACATTAAATTTATTTTATTTTCACACATGATACCTTTTATATCTTTTGTCCTTCCTCTTGGTGCTTCCCCCCCCCCCCCTCATTTTCTTACCTTTGTTCATTTTATTGATTTATCCTCTAAGAAGCAGCATATATAAGTGGAAAGCTCAGTGAACTTGGAGTCATGAAACCTAATTTGGATCTCTGCTTTGACATTAGCTGTGTTACTCTGGGTGGGTTACTTTAACCTCCCTGGCCTCAGTGAATTCATCAATGGGATTGGGTGGTGGTTCTTATATTTCCTACCTTACAGGTTTGTAAGGTAAAGTGTTTTAAAAGTATATTTTTTTGTAAAATGCTTCATAGAATGAAATATAAGGGTAAGGACCCCCCACCCCCCTTTTCATTTTTAGTCTGTACCTGTGATTTTTTTTGGCATGTGGAACTCTCAGTGAAGAAACTGCCTCTACTAGTGGAGATTTATACCTCTAAGAGGTATAATTTATAGTCTTAGTTGCCCAGTACTCTGAGAATTTTAGCCACTTGTTCAAGCACACATTCTAGCCCTTTGTGGCTAAGTTCCCTGAGAAGACTGTCTAAAACAGGCACTTCCACTTTCTCTACTCTCATTGTCTTCTTAATCCCTTACAATCTATTTTATTACCAATCACCTCTGAATGGCCTTTTCTCAATCCTTATTCTTTTTGACCTTTCTGCAAATTTTAATTTTGTTCATCACCTCTTCTTCATCCCCTCTTCTATTCTCTTGGGGCATATTAATTTTCTGGCTCTTCTACCTGTCTGATTATTTTTTCTTTGCCTCCTTTGCTATGTCTTCATTCAGGTCATCTGCTCCAGCTGTTGATATCTCCCAGGGCTGTGTTCTAGGTCCCCTTCTCTTCTCCCTCTATAATATTTCACTTGATCGTGGTGCCAGCTCCCATAGATTTAGCTATCATCTCTATGCTGATGATTCCCAAATTGACCTATGGTGTCTTAATTTCTCTTTCCATCTCCAGTTTTGCATCTCAGGCATCTTTTGCCTTTCAGATATCTTAAACTTTACATGTACAAAATTAAATTGATTATATTTTCCCCTAAACATTCTCTCCTATTACTGTCAAAGGTAACATCATCCTTTCAATCCCACAGGCCTGCAACCTAAGAGTTATATTTGACTCCTCACTCTTTCTTACTCTTCCATATCCAATTTTTTTTGCCAAGAAACTATCATTTCATCTTTGTAATATATCCAAAATACCACCCACCCCCACCCACTTTCTGATATTGCTACCACTCTTGTTCAGACTTATCATCTCACACGTGATCTATTGAAATAGCCTGTCAGGGAGTCAGCCTGCCTCAACTTTCTCTCCATGACAATTCATTCTCCATTTCAGCTCCCAAAGCTCAAGTCTGGCCATGATAGCCTTCTACCCAAGAAACTCCTTTGGCTCATTTCTAAGTCCAAATTCAGAATCCCCTTTGGGTGTTCAGAACATTTCATAACTTAGTTCCTCTCGTCTTCCTAGACTTCTTACACATTACACCCCTTCAAATACCTCTTCAGCTTCCATACCATCTCTCACTTCTGGGCATTCACACTGGCTGTTCCTCATGCTTGGGATCCTCTTTCTCTTCACTTTGACTTTCTGGCTTCCTTCAAATTCCAGCTAAAATTGATACCTTGTACAGGAAGCCTTTCTTAGCCCTTCTTAATTCTAGTGCTTTCCCTCTATTAATAATTTATTTTCGTATTAGATATACCTTGTTTATGTTTATACACACACATATTTGTTGGTTTGCTTGTTGTCTCTCAATTAGATTTTGAGCTCATTGAGGGCAGTGACTGTCTTTTGCCTCTTTTTTGTATACCCAGTGCCTAGCACAGTTCCTGGCACATAGTTGTCGTAAATATTTTTTGAATTACTCACTGACACAGCTAATGTGTTTCAGAGGCAAAAAAAAAAACAAAACAAAAACCCAAAACCTTTTCTCTAACCACTGTCACATTGTTTCTTAGGTAATTATTACTACTACTATTATTACATTAAAAAAAAAAACAACCTTACCTTCTATCTTAGAATAGATACTACTTATTGGTCTTGAAGAGGTATAAGGGCTGGACAGTTGGAGTTAAGTGACTTGCCCAGGGTCACACAGGTTGGAGACCAGTTTTGAAGCTAGGACCTCCTCTCTCTAGGCCTGGTTCTCTCTCTACTAATTATTACCATTATTAATAAATGCATACCCAGTGTTCATTTCTACTCATTAAGTTGTCATACATTGAATAACAGAAGGAAAGATAAGTAATGGATGCGTTGAGGGCATTTACATCTTCAAATGTAGACCCACACAACATAACAGCAAGACCCAATGTTATAAACAATCACATGCAAGTAGTCTATAAATATTCATATTTTGACTTTAGCAGAAGATATCAACTTTTCCCCTAATTTTCCACCAAGTAAATAGTGTTCACCAATCCTCTTATCTTTTTTTTTTTAAACCTTTTCCTTCTGCCTTTGAGTCGATAGTGTTAGTTCTAAGGCAGAAGAATGGTAAGGGCTAGGCAATGGGGTTAAGTGACTTGCCCAGGGTCACACAGCATGGAAGTATCTGAGGCCAGATTTGAACCAGGATCTCCCCCTTTCCAGTCCTGACTATCTATTGAGCCATGGTAGCTACCCCTCAGTCCTTTCATCTTTGTGAACTTCATTCCAGTTTTGCTGTTTCTTGAAGATAGCAGTAAATAAGCTGAATGCTACTTCTTTTCTTACTTTGTGCTTTTACATAGTCTGGTCCCTGTGCACTGGATGCTCTCCTTCCTCATCTTTGCCTCTTAGTATCCCAAGCTTCCTTGCAATATCTAGCTCTCATAAGACTTAGCTAAAGTATAAACTCTTGTTTCTTGGGGAGGTTTCCTGATTTCTGATTCATTTTGAATTCTAGTTCCACCCAGTGAGTTTATACTGTATGTGTTTCTCATTCTTTTCTATTTTGTTTTATTTTTGTCTATTTCCCTAGGCTTACTCGGTGTCTTCTACTTGGTAGGCACTTTTACCAATTGCTTGTTGAATTGAATTGAACCAGGATAGTGAAGGGACAGAAAATGTTATCCAAGATTGTTTTGAAGGAATTTGTGATGTTTCACCTAAAGCAGAGAGGATTTAGGGGGACATGATGGTTGTCTTTAGGTATTTGAGGGATGTAGTGGTTGTCAAGGAAGAAGGAAAGGTTAGATTTATTCTTTTGGCCTCAGAGGGCAGAACTGGGAGGCCTGGGGAAAATTTCAGCTTGGTTTAAGGACAAATTGCCCTCTCAAAAGTAGTAGTACCTGGCGATTTCTTTCTTGGTCTTTTTATTGTTGTTGTTATAAGAGGGATTCTAGGTTAAGTTTGGTCCAGATAAACTCTTTAAGATTCCTTTTAACTTTGAGGTTCTTTAGAGGGAAGGTCACTTGCATATTAGTTTCCAGTGACAGAACAGGACTTTAGTGAGCTATTTTGACTACATTCCAG
Source organism: Monodelphis domestica (assembly GCF_027887165.1). Taxonomy (NCBI): domain Eukaryota; kingdom Metazoa; phylum Chordata; class Mammalia; order Didelphimorphia; family Didelphidae; genus Monodelphis; species Monodelphis domestica. The sequence goes on along the minus strand of NC_077227.1, from coordinate 466,013,870 downwards.
TGTTCTTTTTGTGTTCAAATAGGCCTTCCAAAGTTTTGGATGGTTTTACTTTGTTGTATATTAAGATATGAACTGAATCATCCTAGTCATTTTTTAAATATATTGAATAGGTATGTGAGGTTGAAAAAGAAATACTGAAAGCAACATTCTTTGGTAGGATAGGACATTCTTTTGGTAGTATGGTAGTTCAACAGTGGTTGTAGTGGATAGTGTTTAATTGATGTAAAGGAAGAATAGATTCTAGGGCCAAACAGAGAAGTTGCCGAATTTACCCATCTTGAATTGGCATCCACTCTAGAATGTGCCCTATTCAGCAATTAGGTGATCCAGGAAAGTAATTATTTTCCCATACTGTGAAAAGTATAATTGCCCTGAACAAAGCTTCAATTTATGATACATCTTTGGCAGTCAAGTGTCGTTTTTGTTTTATCTGCTGAAGGGTGTGCTGGAAATATTTCCATGATAGTCCTATTAATTTAATTGAATTTCCTATGTCTTTCTTAAGCTCATCTGGGCCGATAACATAAAACTTAGTAGAAATGCTCATTATTTTTGCTTCATTAATAATGCAGACTGAGACAATAAAGAAAATTTGATGAATATTTTGGTGGTTTAAAAATATCATTTGCACTGTAAATTAATGGGATGAAAACAGGCCAGGTTCATATGTTATAAGAGCTATAATATGGACACAAACAATCCCACTCTTAATTGCTTCCATTTTGTATTTCTGCTTTTTTTTTTTTATAGTGTTTCAAAAAGATCACATTTTCTTTTTCAAACACTCACAGTCTAGTTTCTGTCCATGTTGGAACTATAACGGTGTGTGTAACAGCACATTCAGACTGAGGTTAGGCCAATTACTAGCTCCTAGATGCCAAATGGTTCCATGTTTGATCGCTGTTTGACCTGCCTGTGTACCAGGAAGTTCCTTTGTACCCAATGATTGGTTTAGTTAGCTTCAGGTGGGCAATAAATGCAAGTTTTTCCTTACCATAATTACTTCATCAAACTTTGTCTAGGCATAAAAGGTTAGCAAACAGTAATTGAAATATTCTTGCTATCAATAAGGGGGAAGAGAGTGTCAGAATTTGGATCACTTGCTGATTGGCTCTTAGGCCCCTCCTCTGACTCAGTTCCTGTGAATCTGCCCAGCAACAATAATCAGTTTTAAAGGCAGAGACTCAGAGCTCTGGACTTTTAATTAGGGCTTTGTTCAGTGTCAAAACAGTTCATAAGGAGCACCAGAAGCTGAGGCTTTGTTTGTGGCAATTGTACTTTTCAGTATGGATACTTTATTGGATCATTGAATATACTCCATCTTGTATTATACGACTCTAGTACATATCAGTTTTTCACCGGTAGAATTTAAATTTCTTGAAGCTAGAGGTTACTTTATTTTTATGTTTGTATTCCCAGTACCCACCACTAGGCAATCAATCAGTATTTATTAAGCACCTCCTATGTGCCAGACATTGTTATACCAAAAGCACTGGAGATATAAAAAGAGGCAAAAGACAATCCTTGCCCTCAAGGAGTTTATAGTATTAATGGGGGAGAAAAATACAGTCAAAGCATAATATGCATGATAAATATTAAATAATTAACAGAGTAAAGGCATTAGAGTTAGGAGATTGGAGGCTTCCTGTGAAAGGTAAGATTTTTGGGAACTTTAAAGGAAGTCAAGAAGATCAATAGTAGGATCTGGAGTGGGAAGAGAGCATCCTAGGCATGGGGCTAACTGTAAGAGAAAATGCCTGAAGCCAAGAGATGGAGTAGATTATTCCTAGAACAGCCAGGGGACCAATTTCACTAGATCAAAGAGTATGTGTTAGAGAATAAGGTGTGTTTGCCTATAGGTTCTAAAATTTGAGTTGAGTAGGTCTATTAATATAATTTTTACCACTATTCCATTTTTTTCCTTGAGTCTAATAAAGAAGATCACATGTATTTTGTCTGATCATATTTGTTTATAAACTTAGTTTATAATACATTTTGAGTTAGGAAGGAGGGGAAGGAGAACAATACACTAAGGTCTCTCCATCTTTCTGAATTTAATAAAGATTGCAGTGCAATACATGATTTGATATTCATTCATGTGAGGTGCTTGCGTGTGCATGCACTTCTGAGATTGCTACTGTTATATTATTAATAGCACTGATCATACCAGGAAATCATGCCTTGCATTTAATTTAGAACATAAGAGGCTCACCTAATGTGAATGAAATCTCTCAAATTGAAACTGTAACTGTCATAAAATTTTAAATGAAGGGAATGTGTCACATTTAAAAATTTGAAATAAAAATAGTGAATGTTAATCACCATGTTATATGAATGTCCTTGGAATTGGGATAGTTGGGGATAGGAAGGAGGCTGGGGAGAGATGGGAGGAGTCAAGCTAGTGTTATCATGTTTCCTTTATGCACAGTGGGATTTAGAAATTTATACAGAAGGCTAAGAAACCTAGGTAAACTAACAAAACCAAGGGATTTTGAGTTTAGGGAGGTAGTCATTCTGTTATTAACTTATCCAATTCTCCCAGTGATGGCAGAGATCTCAGAACAGTTGGAGATTTATATACACAAACGTATGTGCTGAAATGCCACATCATGATGACATTAGATGGAGTGGTAACCTTTGATGATGAATTTTCTTGCCCTTTGGGGGGGGGCGGGTGGAGTGGAAGGGGAGGTGGGTGGTGCTTTACCAGGCTCTAAATTTGCTGAAGTTTTTTCAGATTTAAATTTTCCTAAGTGGCAGTGCAAAGGAAAAAATGTCAAATGAATGTGGATCCAAAAATTCCTTCTCTGACATTTTAATGATGCTTTTTGAACCAGTTCAATGGTGAAAGCAAGAAAAAAAGATGTTTCTTATAATGCTCATATGTTATTGAATGATATTGAATCGAAAGCCCAGGACTCACTATAATGTCACAGGAATCTTCATGATTTATATATTGTTTGTGATCCTTTCATAAACATTGTTATCTTGTGCCCTTCACACACAATGCAGGGTCAGAAAATGTCAGATGAGCTGTAGGATTGCTTTCATAGATGTTGTAAAGGATATTATTGTCCAGAAACTCTGGGAAAATATGAGCATTCCAAATGTGATGTGTTTAGTGGAGAACTGCTATGATGAGGACCAGTTGGCTAGAAAGGGAGTGGGAGATAATAGTCCATTGACATTTTACTAGTCTAGGCTGAATATGAAGTGGAAACTTTGTTACTTTCTGCCATCTGATGGATAAAAACACTTGTTTGGACTGCTGTTTGGTTTTCCAAATGTAAGATAATCTTTTCACAATACATATTACATAGACTCTATTAGGAGCCCAGAATAAAGCTCATTTTGTCCTCCTGAGAATCAACATTGTTAGAATATCAATTTTATTTTGAATGACAGTGGAAAGAAGGGGTCTTTGGAGGGGGGAGTCTACCTTTTTTTAAGTAATTTATTTATTTAGAATATAATTTAGAATATATTTCCATGGTTACATGATTTATGATTTTTCCCACCCCACTTTCCTCCTGGCTCCCAGAACTGACAAACAATTCCACTGGGTTATACATGTAGCATTGTTCAAAACCTAGTTCCATATTGTTCATATTTGCAATAGAGTGATCTTTTAATGACAATACCCCAGGCATATCCCTTTCAAACTGTGTAATTGATCATATGTTTTTCTTCTGTGTTTCTACTCCCACAGCTCTTTCTCTGGATGTGGATAGTGTTCTTTCTCATAAATTCCTCTGGATTGTCCTGGCTGCTAGTAGAAAAGTCTATTATATTTGGTTGTGCCATAATGTATCAGTCTCTGTGTACAGTGTTCTCCTGGTTCTGCTCCTCTCACTCTGCATCAATTCCTGGAGGTTGTTCCAGTTCACATGGAATTCCTCCAGTTCATCATTCCTTTCAGTACAATAGTATTCCATCACCAACATATACCACAATTTGTTCAGCCATTCCCCAATTGAAGGGCATCCCTCATTTTCCAATTTTTTGCCACCACAAAGAGTGCAGCTATAAATATTTTTGTACAAGCCTTTTTCCTTATTTTCTCTTTGGGGGTACAAACCCATCAGTGATATGACTGGATCAAAGGGTAGGCATTCTTTTAAAGTCCTTTGGGCATAGTTCCGAATTGCCCTCCAGAATGGTTGGACCAATTCACAACTCCACCATGTATTAGTATCAAGTTGGTTTTAGGTGGTACACTAGATAGAGTGATGAACCTGGAATCAGGAAGATCTGAGTTCAAATTGGCTCTTAGTCATTTACAGCTGTGACTCTCACGAAATCACTTAACTTCTGTTTGCCCCAGTTTCCTCCATTATAAAATGAGGTTAATAATGGCACCTACTTCCTAGGGTGGTTGTGAGGATAAAGTGAGAATTTAATATGTGTAAAGTGCTTAACCAGAGTTCCAGGATACATATTAGACTCTAGATAAATGTTTGTTCTCTTCCCCTTCCCAATGAAAAAAGAAATCAGAGGGAGGGAAAATAAAATTGAATGTGTTTTATCTTTAGATGGTGAGCTGGACCCAGGACTGAGTCTGGTGATTATTGACCTGTATTGCATTGAAAATGTGCCCTCTGTATTAGCTTGCTCCCTGCCACAAAAATCTACCTCCTTTGACACTAGGATTCTCCATTGATATTCTGTGGCCATGAATCATTCAACTCTGACTACAGAAGAATAAAAATTACAGGTGACCCAAAGGACAGTAGAATGACAAATAATATTTGTAAGTCAGTTGGTACATGTTACCAACACAAAGACATAAAAGACATCATCAGGATCATGTAAAATGAAGTTGTTTATCCAATAGTAGAAAGAAGATATAGAAGATGTATAACCCAAGTAGTACATTGGTACCAGTTAAATAATAACAGAATAAGGTAAAGGTTTCCAAAGTGTTGGTGTGGATTCTCTCTGGAAAGACCTGGATAAGACACAGACATATTTAATTGAATGAAAAAATTTGAAGAGGCTAATAAGTGCTATTGGAAATTATACACACTTTTGAAATTAAAGATCCATCTAGGTGAATTAACTATATATTCTGAAAAAGGGCAACTAGGTGGTGCAGTGGATAGAGTGCCGGGCTTGGAGTTTGGAAAACTCATCTTCCTGAGTTCAAATCTGGCCACATACTAGCTATGTGACCTGTGACAAGGAAATCACTTGGTTGCCACAAATGTGACAAGGAAATCACTTCAAAAGACTGATATATATCAATTTAAGGTCGCCAAGGAATTCAGCTATGCAATTCCTAAATGAAAACTGAAGTCAGCAGTCAACCTTCTATGGAGTTTAATTACAAACAGGAGGAAGAAAGGCACTAGAGAGAGAGAGAGAGAGGGAGAGAGAAAGGGGAGAGAAGGGAACAGGGCCTAAATACCCCCTCTGTTTAGGCTGGGCCAAAAGGCCCAAGCCCTTAGATAGCTGAGGCAAAGAAAAGAGATCAGTCCCTATCACTCACATGACCAAAATGGAGAAACAGTCTTGGGGGCCCCCACCTCCAGCTTCCTTTAGAGCAAGCTTCTCAGAGCACCACCTCTCAGAGCCAAACCTCTCCAACCAACAACCCCCTGTCCTCAGACCTCGCTATCTTTAAGGAAAACATCCAAGTTCCCTCCCCTCAGTTCTCACATCTACCAATCACTGTCCATGTCTTCCCTGTGCCAATGGTGGCTCTAGCTTAACCCAGGTCTGCCTAGAGGTCTGTGGCTTTGCACATATATGTTGAAGGTCATATTCTCAAATAATTAAATCTTGATCCTTTGCTGCAGCCCTTCCTAAATCCTGTTACCCTGAGTAGGGTGGAGATTGGAATAATTAAATTTTGATCTATGCTGCAGCCCTTTCCATTGTCAGCAAAAGGTTTCTGTCCTAAAGTAATCTTAAGAAGGGAGGAGGAGGAACCTCCCTTGCCAATGGGGTTCACATTCCAATAGAGTTCCTACTATCAGTATGAAATTTTCCAAGTATGAAATTTACCAATGGTGAAATTTCCAACATTTATAAGTCTAAGAAATTTTAAGGTTTACAGACCCTGGGTAAGTCACTTAACCTAGTTTCCCTCAGTTTCCTCATCTGTAGAATGAGATGGTAAACCATTCCAATCTGCCAAGAAAATCCCACATGGGGTTACAAAGAGTCATACATGACTGTAAACCACTAAATAAATAACCTGGAAAGTCAAAGTTCTATAAGTACCTTGTTAAGTACCTTGGGTCTGTGAACCCAAGCCAGAACTTATTCAAAATGCAGAATATGAAATGTTTAGTGCAAATATCCTTCAGTAATCTACAGAGCCATGCTTTTGTCAGCATGGGTATTCCTTTTCATGATATAGATTGCAACTGTAGCATTCCAAGCATATTCACATCTAAGAAATATAAATGATGTATGGATATTGTGTCTTCAGACACAAAGTTAAACTGATATTTGTGGGCAGACTCTTGACCTAGCCATGCTGCCTTTGTTCAAGGCAAACTCATTAACATTTTGCAAGGAGTCAAATTCCTTTGTAAAAGGGCAGGTTGAAGCCTGAAAGGTGTCATCATTACCATCCCATCCAATCTGAATTAACTATTCTTTGTTACATAGTCATTGAGCACCTCCCAAGCCACAACTGAAATAAATTTGGAAGGATGTTCAGTGATTTTCTCTCTTGGACTTTGCATTCTCACACTTGATGTTCTCATTCTATTTTCTATCTAGGAACTCTTGTTTCCTGCAACCTTGGAAGTTCTCACTGCTGTCTTTCTCTTTACTAAGGCCTTTCTACACGTGCTTTCTATCCGGGAATTCTTCCATGTGTCTGCATTACTTCTCACATTTTCCTTTAATTATCTTTCTAAGGAAAATGTCCTCAGGGATTTAGGCCTTCCTTTGATAAAGATTGACTTGTCAGTGTTCCTTTATTCTTCACCCATTTTCTCAGACTCCTTGCTCCTTCTAGAGCCCCAGCCCACAAAGGAAAATTCTTTTTATAACAGCCGCTGGCCAGCCTGTTATAGCAACCTCTTTTCAATTTCAGAGATGGCCCTTAGGAGTTGCTGTGGTAAACAAATTGACCTCCCTGTAGCTAATCTCTGAGTGAAGTCCTCCGAATTTAGCCAGGTGGACAATTAGTTAATAGGCAGGCAGTTTCTTCCCGAAGCTACCTTTGGCAAAGCTTTCCAGAACCCAAGATTATCTGTCTCCATGTTCTGATAAGGCGCTCTAGTGAAAGCTAGTGTGATGATAAAATGAAAAAAAGTCTTCTCTTGTTCATTTTAACATGATTTAAATGAATATGGGAAAGGAGACACAGATCTGTCACAAAGCAGAAGCCATACAACTATTTTCGATCGACGTGTTTTGTAACAACACTGGTTACTTCATCTCAGCTATTTCAGAAAGAGGGAAAAAAATCAAATGTGTGGGCTTGACAGGTGGTTTGCCAAATTTTAAACCAAAGATGAATTCAAAGAGACACCTCATTTTAAGAAAGTTACTTTCCCTGTAAACACCACCTGATTGTCTATAAAAAGGTTCCTGAAAACACTGCTTTTTACTTTATTAGGCTTGGTATACCTTGCACTTTCACTCCTGGGCACCACAAGTCTGGCTTTATGTGTTCTTGAAAGTTTTTTTTTTTGCTGTAGTTGGTGCTACTGCCTTCATTTTTTAAGCCAGGGGTGGGTCTCTGGGGGCAAAAGGGGAAGGACTGGATTGGCCTGTACTGCTCCCTTTTCCTAGCTTGGTCTTTCCATTGGCATGCAGTTAACAGTAGCACAATTTAGCACCTCGCCCACTGGATCCACCTCTTGATAGCAAAATTCACCAGTAGAAAAGCATTGCATTTCATTATTTCTACAACCTGAGTGAATTTGCAAATTAATTGATGTGTGGGAGGAAAGGCATCTGCTATTGTAAAAACCTTTAACTGTTGCAGTAAAACTGGAAATAAAATTAAGTGTTACTATAGTAAACTAATAGATACACTCCCAGGTGGCAAATCCCATACCATAGTACATCAGTGCCGATTCTTTCCTCTTTCTGATTCTTTTTAACTTTGGGGCTTCCTTTCTAATCAATTTGTTTCCCTTGACACATAATTCTCTGCCCCATCAGCCATGTTTTATTGATTCTTTTGCCCCACCCCCACCCCAGCAGTAATTTCTTCAATCTGTCTGTTCTCCCTCATTGCTTGCTGAACTTTCCTTTGAGACCAACTCCATAATCCATAAATTGAGGAGGTTGGTCTCAGTGACCTTTAGGAACTCTTCCAGCTTTAAATCTAAGGTCTTCTGATCAAAGAAAAACTGTCATTTTGTTGCCTCTTACAACAGATGCAACATTTCATACCTTTTATACTCCTCTGAAAGGAGAGAAAATGAGTCTTAATTTGTGTTGTGGAGTTGAGATTGGTCAGTTTTGTGATTAAATTGTTGTGGATTTCTGTTTTCTATCCTATAGGCTTCATGGGAGAGGGGAAAAGAAGTCTATTTTTGGAGTCAAGACCTAATCGTGAATTGTGATTGCTTTTGTTACTTACTTGGTGCTTGTGTAATAAGATAGGCAAGTTATCTCTTTGGGCTTCTTTTTCCTTTTTTATAAAGTGATCAATTCCTTTTCAGCTCTAGGTCTCATGGTCCAGTGTTCAAATTCCCTTAGTAATAAACATTTCTTATTCAGAATTTTACTTCCCTTTCCCTCATGCTTCACTGTCAGCTTTACAGTTTGGATTTAGTTTTATCCTGGCTCCTTTCTTTCCTTTTGGGTTTTCCCAGAATGGTTTTTGGCTTAGAAGATCCTTTCCCAGCTTGAAAGCTTACTAAAAATTCCTATGGCCTGATTCTGAGACTCTCTTTGGAGAAACACTGTCCTACCGAAATCATCATTTTCTTCAAGCTGCTTGCTCTTTTGAAGTTTCCATGAGCATAGGCAGGACATTATTCATCTGAAATCCTGTAATAACTTTTTGGGTCACTAGTACCCTTGCTGAAGAGTATCTGGTGGCCTCTTTTATGGGCTTACTACAGCTTGGCAGGGAGGGAAAGATTATAAGGCTCTGCTCTTCTTTGAAGAGAGGACCTTTTTATTTTATTTTTTTAAAATCTGCAAGCTGATTTAAAACCTCTTTTCTCTGTGATACTTCCTTATTATTTTGGCTGTCTACAGTTATTTTCTATGAATGTAACAGTGAAGGGCAAGACTACCTGGTGGGTAATGGCAGTGTTAAAAGCTGAACTTTTCAAAGAAGCCAAGATGACATCATTACAGTCACTACCCTTTGTGCTGTGGCCACAGAGATCTTTGTAGTAAGGAATAGGTTTTGTTTTTTTTTCCCTCCCAGAGACAAAGTATCTGGCTCTAGCTTGTAGTCTAGACTTTCCTAACTTTTTCAAATCATCTGTGAAAGAAAGCCTGAATCTTATTTGTCCCCCGTCTGCAAGGTTGGATGTTACCTTTAGCAGATTGACAGTTATAGAGTCTTTCCCTTTCTTAGAATTCAGACAAAAACCACCAGTTAGTTCATGGTGGCTTTTACTTTGAGGAATCCTTGCATTGTCTAAGTAGGAAAATAACTTAAGTAGACAATTTCCAACACTTATGGCCATTTTATAGCAGGGATTCAGGAGAACATACTTTGGCTTCTACCTTGATCTTTAACTTTGAGGCAATACCTCTTTTGCAAGTATAATATGGACTTTACTGGCAAACCTATCACAATCCTTATTAAAAAATTATTTCTCCTGCCTGTTTTCCAGATTTCGGTGCTTACTCATCACATTGGCAGGTTGTTTGAACACTCATTATTCTTTTTGAGCATGTCATTGCCATTTTTCCTTTCCTTCTAACCCTGTTTTACTCAGGCCATTCTTATTAAATATCATCATTTGCCCATTGGAAAGTTATTTGTAAACTTAATTAACCCCCTGTCAGTGCTTGAGCTAATTTTGTCCCTTTATACTCAGAGTTCCTGGTTGTAGTTCTGTATGTTCTGTACCATGTCTGTTAGCTACTTTGTAAATAGTTTTGAAATGCCAGTTGGTGATATATGGGTCTCTTTAACATTTCTTTGATTTATGTGCAGTGCAGTGGAAAAAGGCAGAGGAAGCAAATTATATGGCAAAAAATCTTGCCAATCTTCACTTTTTTTTATTCTTAGTTGTAAAAAGTACACTTATCCATCAAAACTGATGGATTTTGTTTTTTTAAATAAAAATTGAATATTTAACTGTCTGAAAACTTTAATAATATATTTACTATATATGCTTATTCAAGTCTAAATTAACACTCTTCTAGACTATCAAATCTAAAAAAAACCAAACCCATCTCAATTCATATCACTTGCTACTCTCTATTACTTCCCAACAGGGAAGGATCCCATGATGGAAGAGTTGGTAGGAAAGGAAGATGGAAGTTATATATTCTTGGGGAACCTTTTGTTTGTGATTTTTAAGGGATTTATTCCTTTTGGTTGTCCTATGAAATAGAAAATATACTGTTTAAATGTGAGTTGCCTTAACTTTACCCTGTAGACATTGATGAGGTTCCTACTATTTTCCTGAACCATTTTATCAATGAAATATTTATTGAGTACCTCTTTTATTGAGTATTGAGTACAAAGTTCTGTGCTAAGGTACTGAGGGACAAATAAAAAATAAATACAAATACAACACAGTTGCTGCTCTTTAGGAGTTTACAATCTATTTAGGGAAGCATGTAAAAAGATACTAGAGGTAAGGCTTTCCAATCTTATTTTTTTCTACCATTTAGCAGTAAATGCTTTCTAAATAGATGATTTTGTAATAAGTAAGTGACCACCCCAAAAGATGCAAGACACAGTACTTACATATGTGAATCAAATTTATTGAGTTGGACTTTGATCTCATTGCAGATGTTGGAGCATGGCTGCCAATGGGGGGTTGGGGCACTGCAAGGCCTCTGGCTTTGGGCCTACTACTGGTTCCACTGGCAAAGTGTCAGCATCTCTGATGCCCATCTGTACAGGAAGCATCAACCAATTGGTGGAGGCTTTTGGTCTTTCCTTATTTACGGAGTAGGTCTCACCCTGTGTGGTTGTGATATACTTATGGTTTTCTCATACTTATTAGATCTATACCATGTGGGACATAGGGTTCAGAGGCTATGGAAGAATAGCAAATAATTTCTTAAACTCTCTTTATCCAAACTTTAGAGCATGCGATTTAGATACCACAAGCAGATTAATCATAGAGGAAGTTGGACTCAGACCAAGTCTTGATTGATAGCATGAATTTCAGATCTTTAGTCATCATTCACTAGTTAGGTTCCATAGAGGTTTGGAAAGATCATAGTTTTATTAGTTACTCATAGTTCTCATATCTTTGTCTATGCATGTATTTTAGAAACATGCTAAATTTTAAAGGCAAATATTTGTTGACTCTAGGTAGGATTGAGTTTTTTTAAAAAATCTTTAATCCTTTATACAATGGTGGAATATATAAATGCTTGCTTGATAAATGCTTCTAGACTAGGTCTATAGAACATAAGTTGCAGAGTTCCTGTGTATGTGTATGTCTGTATATAAGAATCTAGTTCTTGGAATCTCAAGGTTGTGTATAGATGAAAAAGAATCATCTCTGAAGGGTTCAAAGATACTTTCCTACCAATCTCCTTGAATTCCATTTTAGCTAGAACTGTTCTAATAAATATCACTGTCCAACTGTAGTGAAGGTCCTAGACATAGAGCAAATCTCACAGGCATCAGAATACTATGAATTCACTCTCTCTTTCCTGTTTGATTCTTTTATTATTTTTCCCCTTAAAATCCCTTACTTAATTCTAAATATCAGTACCAAGGCAGAGAAAAGCAATAAGGGCTAGACAATTGAAGTGAAGTGACTTTCCCATGGTCTCATAGCTAGGAAGTATCTGAGGCTAGCTTTGAACCTAGGACCTCCATCTCAATGCTTGACTCTCTCCACTGAGCCACCCCTCTTTTACTGTTTTAAGTGCTATTCTTGTACCCTTTTGAAAAAATTGATCATGACTTTGTAATGAACATGGTTTCATTTGTCTCTCCCCCTCCCCCCCCCCCCCCAGTTTATCAGAGAGGACCAACTGGGTATATTTCCCCTTTATTTCTTTTTTTTATATCAAGTCTAATAAGTTTAGTTACGTATCTGACAATTTTGATATAAAAGAAAGGAGTTAAAAGAGCAGTTAAAAAAATCAGTCGCCTGAAAATCTATTCCCACTACTCTCTCCTGATTCTCTTCCTAGCTTGATTATTGCTTTTCATTCTCCTTTTCTTGATATTCAGCTAGGTATACCCTGACTTTGTGCTGGGCTCTCTTCTCCCTCTTTAGTATTTTTCTTGTTACTCTCATCAGTTCCCATGAATTCAGTTACCATCTCTATGCTGAGGTTTCTCAGATCTACGTATTAGACCAAATCTTTCTCCTGAACTCCAGACTTGTACTACTGACTACATTCTCAAACTGTATGTTCCGTAGCCACCTTAAACTTGGCATGTCCAGAACTAAATCATCATCTCCCCCTCTCAAATCCTGCCTGTCTTCTAACCTTCCCCATTTCTGCCAAGGGTTCCTCCTCCTCCTCCTAGTGATTACAACATAGATATCATCTTGGACTTTTCACTTTCTCTTACTCTGATATTCCATCAGTCACCAAATCCTGTTGATCTCTCATATATATACCCTCTTTTCTCTTCTGACATTGCCACCAGCTACCTTGGTTATTTCCTTATTACCTTATACCAGGTCTTTTGCAGTAGCCTTTTTAGAATTAGGTACCTTCCTACCTGTCCAGTTCTCTTACACCTTATTTATCCTCATATACTCCACAGTCCAGTCAGACAGGCCTTTGCTATTCCTTTCACAAAATACTCCATCTATCCCAATAAGAGAACATTCCCCCCATTCCTTAAGTTATAGCTAAGAAATGAGTTGTTGATAATCAGATCTTAATCATAGGATTTTTTATTGTGTTTATTTTTTATTTTTTTACCAAAAGGAACTCATAGTTCTTTAACTTACTAATATTTTTAGGTTGGACAAAGGGATATATAACTGAACAAAAGGATAATTATTAGCAATTTATTTTCCCAAACTTGAGAATTAGACATGTATTCTAGTTTCAATATATGTATCTGTAAATTGAAATCTAGAAGAAAACTTGATTTCCTATGGAAAAGGTAATTATAAAGATAATGAATGTCATTTATTAAATGCTTGTTATGTGCCAAACACTCTTCTAAGCACTGAAGATACAGACACAAAAAGTGAGACAGTGCTTACTTTTAACAGCTTACATTGTAATGGAGGAAACAACATGTATAGGGGAGTAGTGGCCATGGAGGAGAGTTTTTTTTTTTTTCAGGAAGTCACAGAGATGGTAAATAGAGTCATAGGGGACTTGACTGACATGTTGTTTCCAGGCGAAGTTCTAGTGGCTTATGTATTAGAATTTACTCTAAAACCAAGGGAATTAAGCCTCCTTCAGCATAGTCCCCAGAAGCCTGGGGATGCAGTGGCAGAGCAGATAGTGAGAAGATGGCTAGAGGGGACGGCCCAATGATATATGAAGCTTGGTTTGGTTAGTTGAGTATTAGCTAGATAGAATGGGCTATATGAAAATAAGGACATTTTTACGGTGTAGGAAGATCATTTTATCAACATGTTTTATCTCCTATACTTAGAAAGAATGATGAAAAGATTCATGAATTATCAGTCAGTTAAGCATTTGAGTCTCTCCTGTGGGCTCTTGATGTGGTGAAGTACAAAGTAAATGGCATGAATCCTGGCCAAAAGCCTTCCAAACCCTGAGTTGTTTTAGTTAGCTCATACCTTTGTTGTTATTTATTAGTGATTATTAATAAATGAGGTTATTCTTTTATTTCATAAGTGTGGTAGGAGCCATACTTCTCAACTGCTCCCTTCTCACGTAGGTTAGGGCAATTTTTCCATGAGACATTCCTGAGACTTGATTGGCTCATATTTTGTCTCAAGTACAAAGCAACAAGGAGGAATTAAAAAAATATATATAATGTAATAAAATTGTATTTTTATTTTTTTGCCAATTACATGTAATAACAAATTTGCACATAAGTTTTTCAAAGTTATGTGGTGCCTCCCTTCTTTCCCTCTCCCTCTCCAGAGCTGGCAATCAATTCAATCTGGGTTATTGTATAATTAGAATTTTGTTCCCCAGAACTTTCTTTCCCAGCTTCCCATGTTCCTTCTCTTGTTCTAATTATATAATTATACATATATTATCATGCAAAACATAGTTCCATGTTATTAATTTTTATAAGTGAATAATTTTATGAAACCAGAACCCCCAAATATAAACCCAAATAAACAATTGAAAAATCATATGCTTTAATCTGAATTTTGACTCTCTGGAGGTGGAGAGCATTCTTTGTCATAAGTCCCTCAGAATTGTCCTGGATCATTTCATTGCTGAGAGTAGCCAAATTTTCATAGTTTATCATCATACAATATTACTGTTACTGTATATGATATTCTGCTGGTTCTGCATATTTTGCTCTGCATCAGTTCATATAGATCTTTCCAGCTTTTTTCTGAAACCATCCTGTTTATCATCTTGTAGCCCAATAGTATTCCATCAACAACCTGTACCATAACTTGTTCAGCCATTTCCCAACTGATAGACATTCCCTTGATTTCCAATTTTTTGCCATCACAGAAAGAGCAGCTATAAATATTTTTGTACAAGTAAGTCCTTTCCCATTTTCCAATGGGAACTTGAGCCCTTTGAATAGTAGATCAAGATGTGAGTTTTGGTATATTAAGGCAAGTGATTCTTAGTGCTAATCCCCATTGAATATCCTCCTGCCATGCAAATTTCCCATTTAGTAACCGTTGAATGACTTTATGAGGGTCTCATTCTGTTCTAGTGGTGAGACCTAAATTGATAATGTACTATGTGGTCAGGACCAGTCCAGAACAGCCATTATAGTTGAATTTCACAAATACTGCTTTTTATAGTCAATATAGTCTTGGAAAGAGACTTTAGAGATTTATCTTCTTAGCTCACTTATTTTTACAGAATCTTAATCATGGCTCTGAGCACGATTTAAACAAACCACGATTTACTTTAATGATAGAAGAGTAATTTGAATAGTTCATAAATACAATGATTGTTCTTTCCTGCTGCTTCTATATTTAGTTTCAATACTTATTGTTCAGTCGTTGAGTGGTGTCCCACTTTTTGTAATCCCTTTTGGAGTTTTCTTTGCAAAGATACTGAAGCGATTTGCCATTTTCTTCCCTCACTCATTTTATAGACGAGGAAACTGAGGCAAACAGGGTTAAGGGACTTGCCCTGGGTCATATAGCTAGTGACATCTCAGGGTTGAAAGAGACCATACAGGTTGTTTAGACTGGTACCTTCATTTTATTGTTGCATAAACTGATGCCTATTCAGGTGAGATTTGCTCAAGGTTACAGAAGTTAGTTAATTATTTTTTTTTTAAACATTATTTTATTTGGTCGTTTTCATACATTATTCACTGGAAACAAAGATCATTTTCTCCCCCCCCCCCCCCCCCCCCCCCCACCTTTCCCTCTCCCATAGCCAACGCATGATTCCACTGTTTATCACATGTGTTCTTGACTGGAACCCATTTCCCTGTTGTTGGAATTTGCATTATAGTGTTCATTTAGAGTCTCTCCTCAGTCTTATCTCCTCCAACCCTGTAGTCAAGCAGTTGCTTTTCATCGGTGTTTTTACTCCCACAGTTTATCCTCTGCTTGTGGGTAGTATTTTTTTTTTAGATCCCTGCAGATTGTTCAGGGAAATTGCATTGATACTAATGGAGAAGTCCATCATCTTCGATTGTACCACAATGTATCAGTCTCTGTGTATAATGTTTTCCTGGTTCTGCTCCTTTCGCTCTGCATCACTTCCTGGAGGTTGTTCCAGTCTCCATGGAATTCCTCCACTTTATTATGCCTTTTAGCACAATAGTATTCCATCACCAACATATACCACAATTTGTTCAGCCATTCCCCAACTGAAGGGCATCCCCTCATTTTCCAATTTTTGGCCACCACAAAGAGCGCAGCTATGAATATTCTTGTACAAGTCTTTTTGTCCATTATCTCTTTGGGGTACAAGCCCAGCAGTGCTATGGCTGGATCAAAGGGCAGACAGTCTTTTATCGCCCTTTGGGCATAGTTCCAAATTGCCCTCCAGAATGGTTGGATCAATTCACAACTCCACCAGCAATGAATTAATGTCCCCACTTTGCCACATCCCCTCCAGCATTCATTACTTTCCATAGCTGTCATGTTAGCCAATCTGCTAGGTGTGAGGTGATACCTCAGAGTTGTTTTGATTTGCATCTCTCTTATTATAAGAGATGTAGAGCACTTTTTCATGTACTTATTAATAGTTTTGATTTCTTTGGTTGAGAATTGCCTGTTCATGTCCCTTGCCCATTTGTCAATTGGAGAATGGCTTGATTTTTTGTACAATTGATTTAGTTCTTTATAAATTTTAGTAATTAAACCTTTGTCAGAGGTTTTTATGAAGATTGTTTCCCAATTTGTTGCTACCCTTCTGATTTTGGTTACATTGGTTTTGTTTGTACAAAAACTTTTTAATTTGATGTAATCCAGATTATTTATTTTGCATTTTGTAACTCTTTCTAATTCTTGCTTGGTTTTGAAGTCTTTTCCTTCCCAAAGGTCTGACATGTATACTATTCTGTGTTCGCCTAATTTTCTTATAGTTTCCTTCTTTATGTTCAAGTCATTCACCCATTTTGAATTTATCTTGGTGTAGGGTGTGAAGTGTTGATCTAAGCCTAATCTTTCCCACACTGTCTTCCAATTTTCCCAGCAGTTTTTATGAAATAGTGGATTTTTGTCCCAAAAGCTGGGATCTTTGGGTTTGTCATATACTGTCTTGCTGAGGTTGCTTGCCCCCAGTCTATTCCACTGATCCTCCTTTCTGTCTCTTAGCCAGTACCAAATTGTTTTGATGACCGCTGCTTTGTAATATAGTCTGAGATCTGGGACTGCAAGACCCCCTTCCTTTGTATTTTTTTTCCCAAATGAACTTTGTTATGTTTTTTTCTAAATCAGTAAAAAAAATTTTTGGAAGTTCCATGGGTATGGCACTAAATAGATAGATGAGTTTGGGTAGGATGGTCATTTTTATTATATTGGCTCGTCCTACCCATGAGCAGTTAATGTTCTTCCAATTGTTCAAGTCTAGTTTTAGTTGTGTGGAAAGTGTTTTGTAGTTGTGTTCATATAGATCCTATGTTTGTCTCGGGAGATAGATTCCTAAGTATTTTATTTTGTCTAGGGTAATTTTGAATGGTGTCCTTCTGTTCCTCCAAAGGTGATTTTATGCTCCTTTGATGTAGTCTATTTCGTTCGGTGCCGAGGAGAGGAAGCGTGTGGCGTCTAGATTGCAGCCATGATTACCCGGAAGTCCAAGTTAGTTAATTATTAAGTATTAATTAAGAGCTTCCAATTTGTCGGGTTCTTCTCAAGTCTTTCTGACTCCAGGCACAGCCCTTTAATCCACTGAGCTTCTTAGTTGCCCCCAGTTTGAACAAAGCTAGAGTGATCAGTAAATCTTGTGCTATATGCAACTATATACATGATAGTTTGTGCATTTCCAAAAATAAAATTAAGATTACTATCCTGGGATGAGTTTGAGTCTATTTAGGGATTAAGATATAAAAAAATACTAACATCTATCAAGACCAGTGGTCCATTCAGCTATGTAATCTGTCTTTAGACGTGATGCCAAAGGAGAACATGACTTCTTTTCTAGCATGTCACTGTCTGAAGTTTAGAGTTACCCAATTATATCATTGCTTTTTAGCCTGCTTATGGAGCTATCCTTGGAACCTATTTGTATTTTCAGTTAGTGCTAACTGTTAAGTGGACTCTCCTTTTTTTTTTGTGGTTCTTGGAAATGTTCTTCCAACTATCCCGGTTGAATAGAGAAAGTTGAGAATATGGTTCAAGGAAATAGGAGGATAATGGGAACCAGAAAAAACAAGCCATTGTGAACCTTCTGGTTCCTACATTCTTTTTTTCTCAGCTACAAGGCTTTGTTAGGAAACTGTTCAGCAATCTGAATGATAGCCCTTTTAGCTGATTGGCATCTTGGAGATAGGATAACATGTAAGCAGATGCAGCATAAACAGGAGCAGTTGTAGAGAAAGGATTATTAATAAAGGTGTGAGCCCTGTGAAGTTCCAGTCGAGTAATTGTAACCAATCCTAAATGTTGCAGTAATTTAAAGGAACAACAGTGATTGTCCCCATGGGCATGTATTTTAGGTTTTTTTTTTTTGGATAATGTTTTGTGTTTGAAAATGTGAGGATTAATATTTAAAAACAAACAGCAGTTAGCAAGTAAATGGTGCTACAAATGGACAGGAAACATAGCCCTGATCTCAACATCCTTTAATACTAATTGAAAGGCCCCAAACCTAGCTTCAGAATAGAAAACAAATAAGCAAAAAATTGGAGGCTGCCTTCTTTTAGTTTATTGATGCTGCTTTGACCAAGTTAAAAAAAATGCTGTTACCCTTAAAGGATCAAACCTAGGTTGGGGGAGGTAGGAAGAAGCAGCTTCCAAGCTGATCTCATTATCTGAGATGTAAAGTAAAAACCCAAAGAAAACAATTAGAGCTGGCATTTCTCTGTCCCGCTTTCTTGGGCATAGCTGAATTCAAGCATGCATACTTATTTTTTTTTCAAAAGAAGAACTAGGGCTTTATCATATTAAATGAGTCTTCCTCATTAGCTAAACCAAAAACATATTTTAATAATGAGGGGCAATGGTCTCTGTCTTTTAAAGTGACAGAAATATAGCCATGATTATGCTTAAATCTCTGCTCTGGTCAGTGGTTTAATGGTTCAGGGACATATTAACATTGGCAGAGAAATCTTGACTACTCCCCCTTCCCCCTCCAAAGTAATGGAAGATTTAAGTCAGTCTAAGGTTATATGATCTTCAAAATGTGGTCATGAGGGGTAGGCTTGTAATTTGGAAACATTTTTAATGTCCAGATGTTGGCTTTAACTGTTTTAATGGATGATTTTAAGTGGGCTAAAGTGGTCCTTAAGTAGGTGATGTGCTTATCTGATGCACTGATATTGAAAATCTTTAAGCAACAGTGAATTATAATATACAGACTCTCCTTGAACCTAGGAAAATTAAAAAAAAGATAATTGCCATTATCACAGAACAATATAAAACCCATAGAAAAGATTAAATTTAATATTTCCTAGGATGGGCTTTAGGCTTTATGACATTGTTTAGGGCTTTGCACTACATTTTGTGCATTTCTTCCCGTGGAATTTGGGTGGAGGGCAGGAGGTTTTTTGAGTACAACCTTCCCCAGTTTATTACCTTAGTTTGGGACTAACAGAAGCAAGAACAACTGAAATTTCAATGTTTAGAAGAGGTCAGAGAGTAGGAGAACATAAGAAAAAAACTAGGACCTCATTCAGAATTAGGGATATTAATATCATTGTTTATTTAGTGTCATTTATTCTCTTTCTAAAAACTAACTCACATAATTCTAGAACTCATTTCATACTGGAGACTATAGCTTAATTAAATACTTATTCCTGCCTAAGTACTTTTAGAAATATAGAATATAGTTCTCTTGAATTAGACTCTCACTGTATCTTTGCTTGTTATAATAATTAATTTATGTAGTTCTTTAAGATTTTCAGTGCTCTGCTGGGTCTGTACCCCAAAGAGATAATGGACACAAAGACTTGTACAAAAATATTCATAGCTGCGCTCTTTGTGGTGGCCCAAAACTGGAAAACGAGGGGATGCCCATCAATTGGGGAATGGCTGAACAAACTGTGGTATATGTTGGTGATGGAATACTATTGTGCTAAAAGGAATAATAAAGTGGAGAAGTTCCATGGAGACTGGAACAACCTCCAGGAAGTGATGCAGAGCGAGAGGAGCAGAACCAGGAGAACATTGTACACAGAGACTAATACACTGTGGTATAATCGAACGTAATGGACTTCTCCATTAGTGGCGGTGTAATGTCCCTGAACAACTTGCAGGGATCCAGGAGAAAAAAACACCATTCATAAGGAAAGGATAAACTATGGGAGTGGAAACGCCGAGAAAAAGCAACTGCCTGAATACAGAGGTTGAGGGGACATGACAGAGGATGGACTCTAAATGAACACTCTAATGCAAATACTATCAACAAAGCAATGGGTTCAAATCAAGAAAACATCTAATGCCCAGTGGACTTACGCGTTGGCTATGGGGGGTGGGGGGGGGAGGAAAAGAAAATGATCTATGTCTTTAATGAATAATGCTTGGAAATGATCAAATAAAATATATTTAAAAAAAAAAGATTTTCAGTGCTCTTTTTTATTCTCTCAACTCAGAAGTAGGAAGTACAAGTTTTATTACCTTCATTTTTCAGTTGAGGAATCTGAAACTTTTTAGCAAGTAGTTTGCCAATGGTCACCTGGTTTACAAGGGTCTGAGATGTATTTCAGGCTTTTCTCCTGAATCCAAGTTTAGTGAACTGTCTTCTGGGCCAGGTTACTTACTGAAATTCTCTTCCTCAAGGCCAGACTAACTTAGGTGCCACCATCTCCCAGATTCCCCCCTGCTAGAAATGCTCTCTCCCATTTGGAATCTCTCAGAGCACATCACCCTTCTCTTGAGTGCTTTTAGCTTAATTTGAATTATAGTTGCCTATATCTCTTTCTTCCCTCACCTAATAGTTTCATATAATCATATGAAGAGGAACTCTTTCTTATTTCATCTTAGCATGAAATGTGTGAGGGGCAGTGTAATATAGTGGATGGAGAACTAGCCTTGGAGAGACAGGAAGGTATTTAAAAAAAATTCGTACTTTCTGCCTTAGTAACAACTCTTTAAGACAAAAAGGAAAGGGCTAGGCAAACAGGTTAAGTGATTTACCCAGATAGTGCTATGAATGCATTTTGAGAACTACTAGACTAGATTTATCTAAAAGGTTCTTCTGGGCCTAAAATCCAGTGACTGAACTATTTATACTAGTAGTGTCAAACTCAAATAGAAATGGAAGCCATTCAACAAACATAAGTCCTTCAGCTGATATTCACTTCAAAAACCACATATTAATATTACCACCTATGTTCTAGTGTGTTTTCCTTTATTTTGTTAAAGACTTCCCAATTTACATTTTAATCTGGTTCTCTAGGCACTGGTATGTTGAGAGCTGCAATGCTGACTGCACATTTGACATCCCTGACTTAGGCTATAGTTTTATTCATTAATTCATAACAACCATTTAGTACATACATTTGAAATACAGAATGCTTTATTAGGCAGTGGGGAAGATACAAAGTTTAATTAAGATATGATAAGATAATCTAGCAAGGAATGATTTGACACATGTACAAATATGCAGTGTTATGTATCAAGTGAAATAAATTTAAGACCACATACATGTCAATTTTAAAAGTATTAGCTGAAGGGTCATTTTCTTCTTTTAGTTCTATGTACAGACATTCAGAATCATAAGAAAGTGGGGTTTATTCCCTGCTATTTACTTACTAGTGTTGAGTACCAGCAGTGCAATAAATAGTTAAGGTCTCTTTGTGAGCAATACTGTAGGAAAGGATCACAGAGATTATGAAGGCAATGGAATGCTAATGCCTTGGAATATCTCTCAGGATCTACAAATGTTCAGAATTCATTATTAACTTGAGTCTGTTAATGATTCCATTGTATTTTTTTGGTATGTTATTCCATATATTCATACATACATGTTTTCTTCTTAGATATAATATAAGCTCCTTGAGAAGTAGATTTTTTTAATTGAAGTTTTATTCTTGTTATTTTTATCTCTAACAACTAGCACCTGACTAACATATAGTAAATGCTTAATGCTTGTTTTTTGATTGTCTCTTTCCATGAGATTTTAGTTATTAGCAAGTATATTTTGCTTAATTGTCACAATATAATTTATCTTAAGCTGGAAGGGATTTCAGAGGGCCTCTAGGCCAACTTTCTTATTTTATAGACAAGGGGAAAAGCCCACGGAGGTTAAATGACTTGTCCAGATAATAGGTGCCAAAAGGAGGATTTGAACCCAGATCCTCTGATTCCAGAGCTGGTGCTTTTTTCTACTGCACTGATGCATGAGCTACATATACCTCAAAACTTAAGTATTAAATCAGCTTTTTAAGTAAATCTTTAAGGAATGCAACATTTAAGGAAGTTAAGATAAATTTTAAAAATGCAAAATATCTAATTGGCTTGTTTGATAATACACTTTTCCTTTGTTGGTTGTTATTGCTGTTGTGTTTAAAGTAGGATACACCATTCTGGAAGGGCCTAACATGGAACTCCACTGCTTAGAATAACTTGGAAGGGTACCATCTAGCTAATTTTTGAATACAAGAGTTAGGATTTATGGATTTCAATATTAATGGTATAATTTTTATTAATGTGATTGTTTCTAATCCATGTACTAAGTATAATTGGAAGTACTAGCAACCTTCATTAATTTGTACCGTACTAATACAAGTTGGTCATCATTCTGGAAAGTGCTAAGCTATAGTTACTGTTGCTATCTGTGGAAAGATTATTTAAATAAAAAATTCATGTAAGAAAGACTAAAGTATTCTAATAATTCAAACTTTCTCCTAATTTTGACTTATCTGATCCCTAATTTAAATTCTTAACCTTCTATATGAATGAACATAAATCAAGAAAGGAAATTGATTGGCAGATACTTTAGTTAGGAGCCTAGCATTTTAGCCCTAGGTAGTTAATAGTAGATCTGAGATGGGAATTAATAATCATAAGATTATAATGAAGAAATATCCTTAAAATATAGGGTAAAAAAATAACCAAAGTATAACTTCTATCAGCTAGCAAATAAAATGAATGAATGAATGAAACAACCAACTGTGGTGAAGTCAAAAGAAGGGTAAATTGTTTAATCTATTTCCTCATTTAAAAAAATTATTGAAGCCTTTTGGGTACCATTTATTCTCTGTTATCTCCTCTGCTCTCAATTCTACCTTGTAACAAAGAAAAACAATGAACAAAACTGAGCAACAGTACAACCGAGTCTGACAAGAACATTTCAACATTTAGTTCCCATTGTCTCTTACCTCTCTTTCCAGATTCCTTCTTCCTTCCCACTTTTTATTTTTACTCCTCCTGAATCTTGCTGTTAAGAGGAGAAATGATGCTAGATAGAAAAGTCACATTAGAATTTTGGGATGTTGCTTTTGAAATAGAGCTGTTTCCATGCCATAGACATTTGGAGAGAAGTATGTTTATTGAAATGTATTTTTATAGAAAATATTACAAGAACCTGTAAATGAAAACTCATGACTGTAATTTGTGGAGTGCTATGTTCTTAATGTTAATTTGTGTATTATTTAGACTTCTCTTCTGATATTCAGAACTATTAGATAAGGGAACATTTTCCAAGAATTTTTTCACATCAAAACTGTGTTCCATGTAATAGTGTATATTGTCCTTAAATAATGTATAAATCAGGTTGGACAGGAGCTACCTATTAGTTTTATTAACTTTGACCTTTTTTTCCCTATTATAAAGATGGTTTGGTAAATATTTAATGGGCCCTTATAGATCCTGACAGTTGGGTCTGTGTTCCTGGAAGCTGGGGTAGGTATATATGATTAACAAATGTCACTTAATCAGAGTCAGCTTTCAAAGATGGATTTTGTTTTTGGGAATGGGACTCTTTCTGTTTATACATGTTCAAACAGGGTATCCTATATTGACTGAGTTCAAGATGGCACAAGTTTTCATGGGAAAGCATTCACCATGAGATGGTGTTTAACCAGATTCTACTGGTTCTGTGTTTGTTTGTTATGGGCAAGTGATGTGAGAGATGCCAGGTGGGCAGAATACCACCATGGCACTTTGATGCATAGCCAGGAAAATTTCCAAAGTAGAGTCAGCACCAAGGGAATGGCTGAGCTTGCATGGACCCTAATAAAGATGCCAAAAAGAAAAAGAAAGAGGAGAGAATGTTTCTTGAGCCAGAAGGGGGCTCTTGCCAAGCTGTCTTTACCTTTAATTCCATAAAACCCTGCGCATATTGCATTCATTGCAAATTCTGGTGGGGAAGATCGAAACCCAAGTCGCTGACATTTTGAAACATTGTCTTTCAAACTTGTACTGTCCCTTGCTTCCATTGATTTCCCATTTTAAAAATCTGTACAAGAAAAACAAATTTGAGCAAAATTCATTGGTCTACAATGAGTTGTTAGAGCCAAATGATGCCCCCCTTTCCTCTCTCTGAGAAGAACTCTGTTTTTATTAAGACTACCATATATTTTTGTCTTGTGTTGTATATGGCTTATGCAGCAAATCGACCAAATAAATCAGGAGCCTGTTAAAAAGCAATATGGATGCTCCAAATACTGATGTTGGCGTTCTATTGGGTCACTGAATATCTTCATTTTTATAGCCACTTTCGAGGAGCAGAACATTTCAATTGGTTTTGTTTTTCTCATTCTCTGACTGTGCTCGGCTCAATGGCTTTTGCTAAGGCTATTTATTTTTCAGAACATTATTAGCCTTTGTATCCAGGGCCTAGCCCTTTTTATATGGTGGTCACCAGTTTCATTATCAGGAGCTGTGGTGTAACTGATTTCCAAAGGAAATCTATGCCTAGCAAGATCGTTTTGAAAAGAAATTGATTTAGAGCTGCCAAATGAATATTTGTATATTTGGTTGATTCTAAATGCTTAGAAGAATTTGTTATAATTTTAGAAGGGTGGAAGAAACAGACTGGATGTTGTAAGTGGTACTAATCCAAATTCTTAACTTGTCATTTTCACATTTGAATGTTTTATTTACATCTCTGTAAAATTGGAATACCTTTCAAGTAACATTTTATTGTAGAGACACACATTCTGACATGTCTTACTGAGAGCTAAAATACAGAAGTGTTGGATTTAAAATGGGAAGATAAAGTAAAGTAACAGACATACATTGCTACTTGAAAAATTAAATTTAGGAGGAAGAATGTGTTTATCTGCTGATAAATGAGAATAATAGAGTTGTATTCCTAATCTCAACATGTTTCAGAAGCAAGTACCATCCAGTCCATTTTCCACATTGGGGAACTGAGGCATAAAGTAGTTTGACTTGTTCTAAATTAAGTTGAAGACTGGACATTTGTCTGGATACCATTAGTTGTGATACTGATAAGATTTTTAATTATATAGCTTCTTTGTCAGTTTGCTACTAACTGTACCAATCTCTAATCTCTCTGGAAGTCATTTTTATTTTTCTTCTCCCAACTTTGTTCATTCAATTCAATTTCTTCCTTTAACTCTTTTTATTTAATGAAGATTTTTTTTTTATTAAAACCCTTACCTTCCATCTTGGAGTCAATACTGTGTATTGGCTCCAAGGCAGAAGAGTGGTAAGGGCTAGGCAATGGGGGTCAAGTGACTTGCTCAGGATCACACAGCTGGGAAGTGTCTGAGGCCAGATTTGAACCTAGGACCTCCCATCTCTAGGCCTGGCTCTCAATCCACTGAGCTACCCAGCTGCCCCCCAAGATGTTTTAATATGTTTAAAAGATCACTGGACTTGGGAGTCAGAAAGCCTCCAAGTTCAAGTGCCACTTCCAGCATAAGCTATATGACTGTGGATAATTAATCTAATTTTTCTGAGCCTTGACTTACTAATAATCCACCTCACCG
Source organism: Monodelphis domestica (assembly GCF_027887165.1). Classification (NCBI taxonomy): domain Eukaryota; kingdom Metazoa; phylum Chordata; class Mammalia; order Didelphimorphia; family Didelphidae; genus Monodelphis; species Monodelphis domestica. The sequence goes on along the minus strand of NC_077227.1, from coordinate 465,988,126 downwards.
ATCAACCTCACAGAGCTATTATGAGGCTCCATTGAGATAATGTATTAAAAGTTTTATAAATTTTGAAATGCTATATGAATATAAAGTATTGTTTTTAATTCAGCAAACATTAATTTACTTGTATTCATTTCTATAAACTTGAAGTCATAACCTTGTTATTAGTATTGCCTTTGTACCCAATCAATATTTTAGACTCCAGGGAAATTGACTTTTTGAGTTTGATCATTTGCTTATGCTGTTCATGGAATTTATTAAATTGGTGACATGGAATTTATTAAAAAGTATGATTTTGGGGGGCAGCTGGGTGGCTCAGTGGATTGAGAGCCAGGCCTAGAGATGGAAGGTCCTAGGTTCAAATTTGGCCTCAGACACTTCCCAGCTGTGTGACCCTGGGCAAGTCACTTGACCCCCATTGCCTAGCCCTTACCACTCTTCTGCCTTGGAGCCAATACATAGTATTGACTCCAAGATGGAAGGTAACGGTTTAAAAAAAAAAAGTATGATTTTCATTTGGGATTCAGTGAAAACTACACCCTTTATTATCGAAATAGCACAAAAATTTAAAATTAGCTTATATGTACCTTCTTTGAGATGGTTTGATATGGAATCATATGACTGGGCTAAAGGACTCAGATAAATCAAATGTTGCATCTGAACATACTAAGATGGCTTTTCCCCCCCCTATATAGTTGCAGTACCACGCAGGGCTAGCTTCTGGTCTCCTGAATCAACAGTCTCTGAAACGTTCTGCCAACCAGATGGGAGTATCTGCAAAACGGAGGCCTAAAGCCCAGCCTACAACTCTGGTCTTACCACCACAGTGAGTACTGAGATTTTGCATGAATTTCATGTTGTTGAGTAGCCATTGAGTGATGTCACCTTATTTGTGGAAGCCTTTTCTTTTTAGAAATGGTTCTACTATGACAAATTTAAAACATTATAAAGAGAAGGGTAACATTTTAGAGGACTCATTAGCTTTGTATTTTAACTTTTCTCTTTTGAGTTTCAAAATGCTCTAAAGACTTGCTTTGCTTCCTTCTCCCATTCTCCAAGTGGGCAAAGGAGAAGTTTCTTTTTTGTCAGTGAGGCAGCTAAAGAGAACAGGGAGCTTACTTGTTATATTAGTGCAGGTAATATTGTCAATCTGGCTCTATGAGCTAGTTCATGCAAGGTCGGCTGTGAACTTTGCCCCAAGGCAGTGTTGGACTGGAGAGATTGATTGGAGGAGAGCTGTCTTTTAGTGGCAAGAGCACTGAGATAGTAGATAGTAGACTTGAGGTTCAGCTCTAGCTCTGCTGCTAGCTAGCTGTGTGATTTGCATGAATAATATTTGTAAAGCACTTAGCACAATGCCTGACACATAGAAGGCATTTAATAAATATTTATTCTCTTGTATGTGCATTACATTTTTTCCTTTCCTTAATACACCCCACATCCCCTTTCCCCAGTTTGAGCTCAGCTGCCTAATCTTTAAAATAATGAGCAATGGATGAGAGAATTTGTAGGATTCCTTCCAGCTTTACCATTCTTTGAACCCAAGTTTGGAGGTAATATCAACATTCCCTCTCTTCTCCCTCCTTCACCCTCTGTGAGAGGAGTATGGTTTGAGTCTCTGTTCTCCCTTCCTTTCTGGAATTTTTAGGAAAATGAGTTTCTGTTTGCTTGTACCCCTGATTAAACCTATGTTTTTTAACTTTTCTTCCAAAAGACTAGTTTCCCTACAGGATGTGTGTGTACACATGGCCATGATCCTAGCAGGCAAGTGACTTTCTGTCCATCTTCTCTTTGTCCTGGTGATGATTTCTTTATCAGTAGACACACATTGGGACTTCTCAGATTTAAGCCTCAGCCTATCACTAAACCTTGCTAGGGCCACTGAATCCAGCCATAGGTAGCATGTGCTTCCCCCCCCTCCCCCCTTCCACACAGCTTGTATAGACCATTTGACTTTTTTGGACCATTGTGACAATTTTTGTGCACAACTTGCAAGGCTAGCAACTTTGCTTATTTGGCTAATTGCCCAGAGAGTGAAAAATACTCTGCATTGTTGGTTCCATGTTAATTCAGTGATTTTGTAGATCATACCTCCTACTTCTCAAAATTCTAATGGGCCTTATTACTTTTCATTTTGTATGCATGGGACTTCTACTGAGGTAAGATATTTAGCTAGAAATGGTGGATTTTTTTTTCTTGTGGTTGAATAAGACCAAAGCCAAAAAGTTTTTTTTGCTAACTCTCTTTTGACAAAAGTCAGTTCTTAGTCCATCTGTTCACCGTTTGTTAATTTGCATTGGCTTAAAACCTGTTTACAGGTGATATGCAATTATGAGGACACCTAGAAGCTATTTAAGGACCAAGGCAATCAGTTAGCAGTCTGTGTTCCCATGCCAAAAACAAAACAAACCAAAAAACCCACAAAAAATCTAGATATACTCATGACTGTCATTATACATTTATAACAAATCACTCAAAATACTTAGTTTCAAAGAGGAAAGTGATTACTGTGGCCTAAGAAATAAAACAATGGAATGATTTCCTATAGTAGATAGCCCGGTAGACCTTGTGACTATTGACTGGTGCTTTTTCACAGCATTGAGCTCTTTGATCTGTCAATGTGGTGGAACCCTTTTATAACACCACTGTCTTGGGGATAAGAGCCATATCCAATTTTAAAGGCAAATCATATTATATCGGCCTTTTTTTTTTTTTGCATGTTAACTGTTGGATTTTGAGGGGATGTGATTCAAACTATTTTATTATGGAACTCTATAGTAGCAGATTGCTGGTGTTTAGCATATTACACATAATCTAGATCCACCTTGATAGCAGGACTCTACTGAGCTGACTTTCAGGACCTTCCTTATATGTGTCCCTTTAAACATCAGGAAGACTTTTCTTCACCCCTCATCTACACATCTGTTAGTACAGCAGTATATGGATTTCTGCATTTTATTTTGTCAGTAGCTGGACAATTGCAAAGGTTACTATAGCAAAACCACAGACTATACTTGGCTGCCATGAGACCACAAGCATGGTAAAGCAAGGATACAAGGGATTTGAAGGTTTGAAGGGATGTATGTTTGAAAAATGTAGTTGGCTTTAACAGTACAGCTGTCTTTGAAGATTCAGACTCCTTCCTGCTTGTCCCATAGGATTAGTGATTCATGGGATTAATGATTCATATCCTTCTCTCCTTTCATAGAGGCTTATAAGAATACCAAGATTCTATTTGAAATAAAAAAAGATCTTTCTATTTGTTATCATTTTGAGGGCATAGGAGATGCCATCTTCGTTCCACAGCTTCCATATGCTCATGTTCCTCTAAGTCCTTTATATAAGGGATAGTGTTTGTTTCACAGATAGGTTGGTTTTCTGGTTGCTGTATAAAAAGCTTGCCTAATTCCATGTAATATATAATTAATGAATTATCTGTTTTAAGACTTATTAGTCAACATATTACAAAGCAGACTTAGCCAATTTGATTGTGAATTTTCTTAGTAACTGGAATGAATTTTTGTAATACTTAGAGCAATATGCAATATTGCATTGTAAGAGATTTTATTTTAGCAGGTTACCTAGTCAACCTTCCATCAAATGGCATCTTCTTTGATCTTCCTGATAGATCATTCTCTAGCTTCTGCTCTAATTCTGGTGACCAGAAGCTCATTATCTTATAAGAGAACCCATTCCTAGGCTGGGCCTTAGAAAGCAGCTATATAGTCTTTTTCCCAGTTCATGTTCAAAGCCTTTCAGATTTCCTAGAATGAGGTAGAAATTGGGCTCTGCTGGCAGAGACTTCAAGAATCAAGAATAATGTCCATTCCATGATGAGGCATCAGAGTTCTTTGGAGGACAGATAAGTTTGATATAAAATCATACACAAATGTATAAGAATATAAAACAAAGTACTAAATGAAGTCTAAGGGGAAGAAGATAATTATATGCTTAAGGGAATAGAGGTTGTCTTCATGGATTGTTAGTACATCTGGGGCAACTGATAACCTTTTTTTGTTTTCAATTTTCTAGAAAAAGAGATTCAGTAACCACTAATGTTACCTTATTTGTTAATAGACAGTTGATCTTTTCATCTAGAAATTTAAAATTCTGGTGGAGTCTTTGGAGCTGGTCAATAGCAGATACTTTGCATTCAGCATTATTTCCAGGCTAATAGGTATTGCCTAACACCTTGGAGTGTACAGAGAAATAAAATTAACTTTTCATGCCAGCCTCTTGTGCTTGACTATCCTATCATGGGCTTGAACAAAAAATAGCATAACTGTAAATTTATGGCCCTAGAAGGAATTGATTCAGGAGGCAAAAGGGAAAATGGCATGAGCATAGAACATTCCTAGGTTCTTTGCCCTTAGACATGGCAATGCTAAGACAACAGATTGCTTCAGGTTCAGCCATTAATTTGTCTCTGAATGTTTAACCGAAAGAAGCTCATTTTCTGTCACTGCCATTTATATTAATTCCAAGAAGATGACCTTTCTACCTGAAGTTATTTTGAGTACTCAGACACTTGTACAACTAATTTGATTCTCCTCACTAGGGTTAGCAAATGCCTTCTCTATCTTTGAAAGGGAGAGCCTGGAGTTGTTATATTTTATTTAACATGAAGTTGGTAGCAATGGTTGATTGTTGTAAAGTGGTTTGGTGGGGAAAATGCTGGATTTGAAGTCAGGGGACCTGGATTAGAGTCATGACTTCAGTTTATTACATTCTTTGTGCTCCTTAGGCAATTCATTTTACTTGTCCAGGCCTATCTCCTCATTCGGATAATGAGACAGTTCTACTAGATATCTTAAGATGTTTTCCAGTTCTAGATCTATGATCCTATGATGAAGAATGGTGTTTTTTATGGACCTTAGAAGTAGGTCAGCACCTGTTGAACGAGGCAGATATTTTTTAGTATAAGACTGATACTAGACTGTGAATTACAAGAGGGCAGGAGTTGTATTCAATATGTTCTTCATAGTGCCTACTGCAGTTTGGGGCCTGTAGAAGGGACTTAAAACAATGTTTAAAGTTGTTGTTTAAGATAGTTTTATTTCAGTTGGTGATGCAAAGAATAACGAACTGGAGGAATTCCATGTGAACTGGAACAACCTCCAGTAATTCATGCAGAGTGAGAGGAGCAGAACCAGGAGAACATTGTACACAGAGATTGATATACTGTGGCACAATCGAATGTAATGGACTTCTCCATTAGTGGCAATGCAGTGATCCTGAACAACTCTGAGGGATCACATTCAGAGGAAAAACTATGGGAGTAGAAACACCGAAGAAAAAAAGCAACTGCTTGATTACATGGGTCAAGGAGGATATGATTGGGGATATAGACTAAAAGATAAAGATGGTAACTAAAACACTCTCTTAGGGACAAACTATATGTGTCTTGTTTGCACATGATTTGTGTTTCTTTCCACTTTCAATCGTAACCTCTTGAGGACAGGAACTATTTTTTTCCTTTCTTTGTATCTCCAGAGCTTAACACAGGACCAAAGTAAGCTCTTGAGAAATGCATTTGTACACCTTAAGGAAGTTGAGGAGCTCTTTTAGATAACCAAGGCAATATTGACCAAGTTATTTCTTCTAGTTATTAAATACCCTGATTCTTTGAAAAGATGAAACATTTTATGCCATCAGATCATTTACTCATTTTATTGTCTTCAAAGCAGATCTAGTGGGCCCAGTTGATTCAGATATTGTCTGCTCTGAGGAATGTCCACAAAGGAAGCCATTAACTTTGTGAATGTACCTTTTCCCAGTTTTGGAAAAGTTATCAAAACTTTGGGAAAAATTTGCTAAGTTCTTCTTTCCCCCAACTGACAAGTATTAAGTAACAATATTCATTAAATACCACAGAGAGGCTATGTAATAAAGAAATAATCCTCAGGCCTAGACGAGCGCTCTTTTCCAGAAGTTAAAATTGAGAATATAATTAAAGATTAAAACATTGTTTGCATTCTAGAACATGGAGAAATCTTTTCTCTCCATGACAAGGGATTGCATTAATAAGGTAGAGATCAGTTTCCAATAACTCACAATACCAGACTCTCAATTATTAACATCAGTCACATTTAAATTGACTGCCTCATTTTTTCTTTTGCCTTTCACTTGCAGCATAGGAACTGTGAAGAACATGTACTATTCCAGTAGGGTTTTTTGTATTTTATTCCTATGAGCAGATATAAGAAAAACTACTTATCAATTATAGCTTTTCAAAAAATGGAATAGTCTGCATGGGGAAGTTGTGAATTCTCCTTCACTGCATGTCCTGAATCAGAGACTAGATGGCCATTTGATGGTGATTTTGTAGAGGTGATTCCGGTCATTCCTGGCTCCCTTCCCCAACCCCACCAACCTGTGACCCCTAAGAATCTTGTTGATCCTTAAGCATTGAGTAGCAGTGTTTACTGTAATTCTTCATTTTCAGCCTATAAGTATTACAAGATGGAGAACTTTTCCTGCCTTGTGCCAAGTAGCTCCATGGGTATTTCCTACCACCTAATAATGTATTATTTTGACCACTAATTTTTAGTCAAAGTTTAATTCAGTCAGTTTTATTTGTGGTTGTCAGTTAAATGCTAGAAAGTGTTTGAATAGATTTACATAATTTTATTTACTTCATTGCTTCAGAAGTATGCTTCTTTTGATAACACCCTTCATTAATCATTAATGCAGATTATTAGTGGTTTAAACGCCCAGGGTCACACAGCTAGGCAGTAACTGAGGTCAAATTTGAACCCCTGTCCTCCTGACTCTGGACCTGGCAGTCTATCCACTCTTACCTAGTTGCCCCCTAGAGTTGTACTTTAATGGTAGATATTATTTTATTAAAGTTTTGTTATTAGTGATTTATGAGGAACTAAGAGCTTTAACAAAGCTGATCATATGATGGAAGCATTAAGTGCTATAAAGACTTTGTTGGTACTACGCTGATGAGAATTGCTAAGTCAATGGACTTGCACTATGGATTCTTAAAATTTGATAGCACAATTTCTTTCTCTTATAGCCTTCTTTCTCCCATTACCATCCCTCAAATTCACATTTACTTTTTAATTTGCTTTGAAATAGAATTTGAAAAATCGTGGGGAAGTGGCCTCTAGAGTTCGCTAAGTACCATCCTATTACCCTTCTGAAATGTTCTATGCTTTGACCATTGCTCTTTAGCCTTTTCTTTTTAGGAGCAGAATGCAGACACACTTGGTACCCAGCTACAGAAATGCCACCATTATGTTGTAAATAGCAATAAAATAATATAAAGGATGGTTTGTCTTTGTATTGTTAACAATAAGAGGAATAGTTCTCAGTAAAATATAATGGAAAGAGAACAGGACTAGGAGTAGGGGGATTGGGATTCTACTCATAATCAGTCATTGTGCAATGGTGGTTTTGGACAGATCTCTTGAATTTTCTGTAATACTGTTTCCTCATCTGTAAAATGTAGCCATTAGACTCTTTGATTTCTAAGGTCTTTTCCAGTTCTGGAATTCTGTGACAATATGATTCGATGAATGAATGGAAGAAGAAACCTTGGATTCATTAATCCCTGGTTTTTTCTCAGTGCTAGTGTTCTATCCTAGATTGAGATGTTGATACTGTATAAAGCTATTATGAAAATGCTAACCCTAACCCTAAATGTATCTTATTATAAAACAAATCTTACATATCTTGACTAAGACCTGATCCTGTTTGGGTAGGCTACATTATGTATGGACATGGGAATAAATTAGTCATCTGCAATAACAATGTATCCTCCATCAGTCAACAAGCTTTTAAACATTCACTGTGTGCTAGGTTCTGCTCTAAGTTATATATAGATACATAGAATCATACATAGTTATACATATACACATAGAAGTACAATTTCTGCCCTCAAGGTGCTCTTGATAACTCTAATTAGCATGCAGAAGGTTAAAGTACAAACAATATGTGTAAATTGGAGATGATCCCAGAGGAAAGACACTAGCAATAACACTAACCTTAAGGTGAACCAGGAAAGATTTCTTGCAGAGTGCCTGAGACTTAAAAGAATTCAGGGAAGGTAAGAAGTGAAGACTAGGAGGAAGACCATTCTAGACATGGTGACATTGTTGTACAGATATGCAAGAAATAGCAAAAAGGCCAATACAAGGAGGGGAGTAAATAGAAGACTAGAAAGGTAGGAAGGGACCAGGGTATAAGAGTTTTTTTTTTTTAAACCCTTACCTTCTGTCTTAAAATCAATTCTGTATGTTGATTCCAAGGCAGAAGAGTGGTAAGGGCTAGGTAATAAGGGTTCAATGACTTGCCCAGGGTCACACAGCTAGGAAGTGTCTGAGTTTAGATTTGAATCCAGGATCTCCTGCCTCTAGGCTTGGCTCTCTCCACTCAGCCCTTCCACTCTCTCCAGCAGCCCTTCAGGTAAGGAAAATTTTAAAAGCCAAACAGGATTTTATATTTTATTCTGGAGATAAGAAGACAGCTATCTGGAATATATTGACTAATTATATATTGACATAGTCAGATATATGCTTTTCAATATGTATGTATGTATGTATGTATGTATGTGTATATATAATTTTATTCAAAGATATTTTATATTCCCAATTACATGTAATAATAAATTTCAACATACATTTTCTGAAATTATAAGATCCAAATTATTTCCCCTTCCTTCTTCCCACCGCCCTCTTGGAGATGGGAAGCAATTTGATTTGGGTTATACATGTATTATCATACAAAACATACTTCCATATTGGTCATTGCTGTAAGAAAATACTCATAAAATCAAATTCCAAAAAAATAAAACTGTAAACAAGCTAAAATAAAGAATAGTTTGCTTTGATTTGCAACCAACTCCAACAGTTCTTTCTATAGAGGTGGATAACATTCTTAGACATGTCTTTTAAAGTAGGTCAGTTTGATAGCTGAGTGGAGGATGGGCTGGAGTAGAAGAAGACTTGAGGAAGGGTGGCCATCCAGAACTCAGTAGTCTAAGCTTGAGGTGATAATAGTATTAGAAGACAGAATGGGGCAAATATGATGGATTTATTGCAAAGGTAAAATTGATTAGACTTACTGTATTGGCAGCTGATTGGATATGAAGAGTGAGAATGACATCAAAGTTGCAGGCTTAGGTGACTGGGAAGATGGTTGGTAACCTTGTTAGGAATAGAGAATAATAGAAGAGAGGAAGGTTTTGGGGAAAAGATAGAAAGATTTTTGGAGATGGAGGATGAGTTCAATTTTGGACATGTTGAATTTTAGATGTATGTGAGACATTCAGTTTGAGATGTCTAATAGATATTTGGAGCTGCTAATCTTGAAAACAGCAGGGAGGTTAAGGTCAGATCATTAGCGGATCATCTGTGTCATAGTGACAATTGATGAGTTGATGAGATCACCAAGTGAAATAAAATCAGTTCTGCTATAATACAAAATGTGTGTTCCTAAAAATCACCATGCTATGAAAAATCACACAATAAAAGCCATGGGATTATGGGGAAAATGGGGTAAGGATACAACACTCAGAAACTGTGTCAGTAACTCACACAAAAAAAGATAGGAGCCTAATCAAAATGGTAGTGTAGATTTATACATGTTAAATGCTTAAAAATACATAAATATCAAAAGGAATAGTGGTTTCCACAGCTTCAGACTGCTGTTCAGATTGCTTCCCAATTCCCATGGGCTCCAGTTTGGCAACATCAATGACTATAGGTATAGGACATGGGGGATGAGGTTCTGTGGCCTTGGCAGAAAACTGGAATGGGGAGCTGTGCACTATATGTAGCATTTATGCAGTTCATAAAGGTTTACAAAGTGCTTTACAAATATCCTATTTTATCCTCACAACAATCCTGAAAGCTTGGTGCTCTCAATCCATTTTACAGATGAGGAAGCTGAAGCACACAGAATTTAAGTAATTTGTCCATAGTCATATAACTAGAAATGTTTAAGATCAGATTTGAACTTACCCAGATTCTGAGATCCATCCTGATTGTAATTTGGTATTAAGGAAACCCTTGGACCAGCGAGGATGGTACAATGGATCGAGTGCCGGGCTTGGAGTAAAGAAGGCGCATCTTCCTGAATTCAGCCTTGGCCTCAGATGCTTATTATTTGTGTGGCCTTGGACAAACTCACTTAATTCTGTTTGCCTCTGTTTTCTCAGCTATAAAATCAGCTGGAAAAGGAAATGGCTAGCCATGTCAGTATCTTTGCCAAGTAAACCCCAAATGGGGAAACGGAAAGTTGGACATGACTAAATAACAACTAAATAACAAAGAAGGAAGTCCTTGGCTTATAGAACCCCTCAATTCAATGTCAGGCTTCATTTTTGTTGGTGGTGCTTGTTTCCTAGAATCTCTTACCTAGAATCTGATCTCTTATTGCTCAGATTCTTGACTTGCTTGCTACCCATTCTCCCAACTTTATTGTTGAGCACCGATCCTTATTCCCTAAGCACTTGAATTTGACTTCCTGGGTCTATGATCCCTACCTATTACCTCCTGGAGTTCTCTTTTAATCTTTCTAACTTAGGGTACTTGTAAACTGCCATTCTGTCTATCCAAATGCCTATATTTCACCTTGTTCTTCTACTTTTCCTTGCCTAAAACTTGTCATGAATAACTTGTTATAGCCCCAGTGCCATGATGATGAATCTATGACATGCGTGCAGAGCCCTCTCTGTGGGCATGCCTGCAATCGCCCTCCAGAGATCCTTACTAGAAAGCCAGATTTTAGATGGACTTGGATGGAGATGTTTTCCTCCTCCTCTCCTTGTACCTGAGGACATTCCTCACTTCCCCCACTCCTCTGCCCAGCAGACAATGGGGGCATTTTCTCTCCCCATATTGTCTGGGTAAGGAGGGGAGTGAATTGGAGGGGGCAGGGAACAGTACCCAATCTCTAAGAGGTTTACCATCACTGCTCTAGTGTATCCTATATATCTAGAATTGAAGGAGAATTACATAGCCAGAGAACTCTAATAAAAGCCTTACTGTTAAGCACTTACGACTATTGTTACAGACTATAGAAGTAGTTTTTAAAATAATATTTTGTTGCATTTGCTAATTGAGTTTCTTTTTTTACAAGGCGATTTTATCCAGGAAGGCAGCTGGTTGATGTGGTTATGACATCACTAACCATTATTAAGCAAAGGAAGAGGGGCAGTAGGTGCTTATGTTGTGTTGTGGTAGGGGGTATGTGTGACTGTTTAAAAGTTGTTTTCTTCACATAAGAAAAGGAGATTTTTTATCACAGTTCAAACCTAGTCATTAGTTTAGAGTCATTTCTTCTGTTCTTTCCAGAGATGTCCGTTTTGGTGCTGGTTGTATTTTTTTTTCAATTATCAGGCATTCCCCCCCCTCCTTTCCACATCCTCCTTCCTAATGGGAAAAAGAAAAAAAAAACCTTGTAATTAAAAAATTCAAATAAAATAAATTCTCATATTGGCCATATAGTGGTGAAGTTTTTGTGAAGTATGAGCCATATTGATTATTGCTGGACTGTAGAGTTGTTTTTTTTTAAACCCTTGCATTCTATCTTAGAATCAGTATATCGGTTCCAAGGCAGAATAGCAGTAAGGACTAGGCAATGGGAGTTAAATGATTTGCCCAGGGTCACATAGCTAGGACTTTGAACCTAGGATCTCATCTCTAGGCCTGGCTCTCCATCCACAGAGCCACCTAGTTTTAATGTAGAAAAGATGTTACCTGGCATTCATGAACAGTTTGAAGGCTAGCACTGAGGACAGGGTTGGCCCATGTCATTCTTTTTCCATGCTCAAAAGTGACTTGTGTCCCTTATATATTTATAAGGCATTTGTTGCCATATGAGCAAATATTACTATAAAAATGACTTTTTTCATGTCTCTTAAAAGCATTCCAGAAACTTAGTTAGTACTTACTTGTGGTAGGTGAGTGACTTTTATTCCACAATATAAGTAAATACTAAACCAAAAAATATGGGAAATCCTATTAGCAACTTCCATTTCCATAGTTGTTAAAGGTTTATAAAGCAGTTTCCTCACAATAACTCAGGGGGTCCTGTTATACAGCCTGAAACAGGCTCAGACAAGTGAAGTGACTTCCATAAGAACAGACACTCAATGAGGGTCCCCATATTCAGCAGGCTTTTTTTTTTTAAGCCATTTGTAGCTTGACTGATAGATAGTTTTAGTAGTATTACTTCAACGCTGGGTAGCATGAAAGGAACTAGTTAATTTTCATTTTAAAAGGGATGGATTTTTTTTAAAACCCTTACCTTCCATCTTAGAATCAATATTGTGTATTGGTTCCACAGCAGAAGAGTGGTAAGGGCTAGGCAATGGGGGTTAAGTGACTTGCCCAGGGTCACATAGTTGGGACTTGTCGGAGGCCAGATTTTGAACCTGTGACCTCTGTCTCTAGGCCTGACTCTCCATCCACTGAGCCACCCAGCTGCCCCTTAGGCATGGATATTTTATAATGCATTTGTCAGTTGTAGGACTGTGCTCAACTTTCTAATCTTTAGTGGTGGCAAACTCAAACAGGTAAAAGGCCATTAAATGGTATATGAGAATCTCTGCTGTGACCTCATATTGATTCAGAAAAATTACATTAACATTAACTATGTCCAGTTGCATTTTTATTTTGCCAAATATTTCCCAATTACATTTTTTAACCCTTACTTCCCATCTCAATATCAGTACTGTATACTTTTTCCAAGGCAGAAGAATGGTAAGGGCTAAGCAATTGGGGTTAAGTGACTTGTCCAGGATTATACAGCCAGGAAGTATCTGACCCTAGATTTGAATTCTTGTCTCTAGGCCTGGCTCTCAATCCACTGAATCACCAACTGTCCCTCAATTACACTTTAATCACCATCTCTCTTGGGATTTTGATGACTAAGTAACTGGCTAATAGGGAGAAAGGGTCTGGTCTGTGACCTGCCACTCTTCTTTGGGGACCTGAAAATATGGCAGATCCTAGGGGTGATGTATATGCACTGTCACCTAAGATGATGGAATAATGAGAAGGAAGGGAGATGAACATCTCTAAACCTGTAGTCTGAAAGGAAGCTTGTGTTCACTCTGGAAACAGGGGGAAACTGAAAATAATAAATTGGTCATTGATTTGCCAAAGATCAGATAAGAAAGCTGCTGTATTAAAACTTAGGAAATGGTATGTCCTAAGTTTTGGAAGCAGTATCAAGTCATTTCAATTTGATGAACTTTTATTAAGCACCTATGTGCCAGGCATTGTGCTAAGTGCCAAGAATACAAAAGACATTCCCTGCCCTCAGAAAGCTTATAGTCTAATGAGGGAACATGCCTAAGGAAGCTGAAAAGGAGTAGGGCAGTAGGGCATGGAGTTGGAACCAAACAGAACTGCTGTTGGGAGGATGGAGAGTCATAAGTCTCCTAAAACTGTACTCAGAAGAATGGGATATTTGTTCTTTGCCCAATAAAAAATGTAGCTGCAGGATTCATGGAGAAGCTGGATAGTTAGTTAATACTTGATTACAAATATATCCTGTTAGAATTTATTGTGCAAATATGTAAAATGAGGAGTCTTCTCAATTTCTTTTCATGCTTTGGCCTTCAAATTGATTTGTAGCTCCTTTTTAAGCCAGCTTTTAGTAGACAGATTTTTCACATCTAAAATGTATCTCAGCATATTTGTGTAAATTAGGATTACCCAAAAATGTATTTGCTTTATTAGAATTTTAGTATACTCTATTATAACTCTTAAATGCATTCTTTTAATTTTCACTTGTTCTACAATGCTTTAATGGGCTGTCATTAAGAAACAAAATTTTCATTGAAACTAGTTGTCACATTTTTTCCTAAATAGGATGTGAACTCTGATATCAGTATTCTTTTTAAGGCACTCTTCCATGGTCTTCTCGAGAAACCTTTTTGTTGCCCATCTTTCTGATGATGGCTAAGCTCCGGTTGTGAGATCCACTTTGGTACAATCAGGCTCACATGTTGTAGATGATTGAGTGCCAGACTTGGAATCAGGAGAGACTTTAACTTTTCCCCCAAGACTTATCTAGCTATGTAATCACAAACAAGGTAGCTAGCTTCTCAAAACTTTAATTCCTAATTCTTTAAAACAGGGATAATAATGCAGGGATAAATATGTACATCAGATGAGACAGTGTTGGTCAAAGCATGAAGTCAGAATTTCAACTAGCATAGCATCATTTGGCTTGGAAAAAAGAGTCCTTGTAGTATAGGTAGTATAGGAGAAAGATCTTGGTTAGGAGTCAGAAGACTGTTGAATCTCAGCTCTGTTATCTTAGTAGTGATGCGACCTTCAGTAAGACAGTCTTTCTGACTTTAGTTTCCTTTTCTGTCAAATGGGTACAGTAATGCTTTACTCCTTACCTCACAGGGTTTTTTATGAAGATCAGATAAGATAATGCATACATAAGTACTTTGTAATTATAAGCTATAATCCTTAAAGAGGATTCATGGTAATGTTTTGATGCAGATTTCAAACAGAAGGGAGAAATAATTTTTTGTTGTGCCCCTCAAATTACCACAGTAGGCAGCTTTCTGGTACTGCTTACATGTTCCACCCATAATACATATGGTAGTAACAAGATCTGTCATTTTTGTAAATTTAGATTTTTTAGTTGCAAGGGGAGAAGAAAATTAGTAAGTTAATTTGCACTGTACTTTGGAATATTCTCAAATGAGCTTTGAAGAACAGAACAGTGTGGTTCATTATATATCTAGCTTATTTTTCAAATTCAGTATATGATTTGAGCAAATTACTTCTACTCCCAGAGCCTTAGTTTTTCCTTTTGGAATTTGGAAGTTTGTTGGTTTTGTTTACTAATGTGATCTTAGGCAAGTCAGTTCAACCCATTGTTCTTCGGTTTCATTAGTGTATAATCTTTATGTCACTAGTTCAATCCTGACACCAAGGACCTTCGTGTATTTTTTTTTTTAACACTTAGATTTGTTCCAAGGCAGAAGAATGGTAAGCACTAGGCAATGGGGGTTAAGTGACTTGCCCAGGGCCATACAACTAGGAAGGGTCTGAGGCCAAATTTGAACCCAGGATCTCCAATCTCTAGTCCTGGCTCTCAATCCTCTCAGCTACTGCTCAAAACATATAGCAATTTTATTTACAAATTAATTGGACTTGTATCCTAGTCCCTAGAGCATGAAGAGACAATCTCTTCCAACAAGACTACCATCCCTCTTCAGAGACTATCTCTGTAACTTAAAATAATACCCTTGGTAAAGCACCAGCAAGGAAGAAGGCTAGAGTCCACTTAAGTATTTCTCTGTTTCCAGTGGCTTTTGCTAAGGTATCTTTGGTTGTAGTTCCTAGTAATCCTCTTTTCTCTATTCCTCTCTAGTAAGTGGCAGATGCTTCCTGAACATCACAGTTGTTCTCCCTAGCTCAAGTCCCTGCACTGCTATAGCAATGCCTCCCTTCTTTCCATGTTTTGACCACTCTTCATCAGGTAGTTCACATCTTATCCAGGAGAACATCCCTCTTGTGTCTGGTCCTATAGTAGATGTGGCTACATAGTTGTTGTTGTTGTTTTAATTTTTTTTCTTATTTCTTTTTTTTAAAAATATATTTTATTTGATCATTTCCAAGCATTATTCGTTAAAGACATAGATCATTTTCTTTTCCTCCCCCCCACCCCCCCATAGCCGATGCGTAAATCCACTGGGCATTACATGTTTTCTTGATTTGAACTCATTGCTTTGTTGATAATATTTGCATTAGAGTGTTCATTTAGAGTCTCTCCTCTGTCATGTCCCCTCAACCGCTGTATTCTGGCAGTTGCTTTTCCTCGGTGTTTCCACTCCCATAGTTTATCCTTTGCTTATGAATAGTGTTTTTTTCTCCTGGATCCCTGCAGATTGTTCAGGGACCTTACATCGCCACTAATGGAGAAGTCCATTACGTTCGATTATACCACAGTGTATTAGTCTCTGTGTACAATGTTCTCCTGGTTCTGCTCCTCTCGCTCTGCATCACTTCCTGGAGGTTGTTCCAGTCTCCATGGAACTCCTCCACTTTATTATTCCTTTTAGCACAATAGTATTCCATCACCAACATATACCACAATTTGCTCAGCCATTCCCCAATTGATGGGCATCCCCTCGTTTTCCAGTTTTTGGCCACCACAAAGAGCGCAGCTATGAATATTTTTGTACAAATCTTTTTGTCCATTATCTCTTTGGGGTACAGACCCAGCAGTGCTATGGCTGGATCAAAGGGTAGATATTCTTTTGTCGCCCTTTGGGCATAGTTCCAAATTGCCCTCCAGAATGGTTGGATCAGTTCACAACTCCACCAGCAATGAATTAATGTCCCTACTTTGCCACATCCCCTCCAGCATTCATTACTTTCCTTTGCTGTTATGTTAGCCAATCTGCTAGGTGTGAGGTGATACCTCAGAATTGTTTTAATTTGCATCTCTCTGATTATAAGAGATTTAGAACACAGATTCTTCATGTGCTTGTTAATAGTTTTGATTTCTTTATCTGAGAACTGCCTATCCATGTCCCTTGCCCATTTATCAATTGGAGAATGGCTTGATTTTTTGTACAATTGATTTAGCTCTTTATAAATATGAGTAATTAAACCTTTGTCAGAGGTTTCTATGAAGATTTTTTTCCCAATTTGTTCTTTCCCTTCTGATTTTAGTTACATTGGTTTTGTTTGTACAAAAGCTTTTTAGTTTGATGTAGTCAAAATTATTTATTTTACATTTTGTGATTCTTTCTATGTCTTGCTTGGTTTTAAAGCCTTTCCCCTCCCAAAGGTCTGACATGTATACTATTCTGTGTTTACCCAATTTACTTATGGTTTCCTTCTTTATGTTTAAGTCACTCACCCATTTTGAATTTATCTTGGTGTAGGGTGTGAGGTGTTGATCTATTCCTAGTCTCTCCCACACTGTCTTCCAATTTTCCCAGCAGTTTTTGTCGAATAGTGGATTTTTGTCCCAAAAGCTGGGATCTTTGGGTTTATCATATACTGTCTTGCTGAGGTCGCTTTCCCTCAGTCTATTCCACTGATCTTCCTTTCTGTTTCTTAGCCAGTACCAAATTGTTTTGATGACTGCTGCTTTGTAATATAGTTTAAGGTCCGGGACTGCAAGGCCCCCATCATATGTGTTTTTCTTTCATTATTTCCCTGGATATCCTTGATCTTTTGTAGTTCCAAAGGAACTTTGTTATGGTTTTTTCTAAATCAGTGAAGAAGTATTTTGGTAGTTCAATGGGTATAGCACTAAATAGATAAATAAGTTTGGGTAGGATGGTCATTTTTATTATATTGGCTCGTCCTATCCATGAGCAGTTAATGTTTTTCCATTTGCTCAAGTCTAGTTTTAGTTGTGTGGCGAGTGTTTTGTAGTTGTGTTCATATAGTTCCTGTGTTTGTCTTGGGAGGTAGATTCCTAGGTATTTTATTTTGTCTAAGGTGATTTTGAATGGGATTTCTCTTTCTAGTTCTTGCTGCTGAGCTGTGTTGGAGATATATAGAAAAGCTGATGATTTATGTGGGTTTATTTTGTATCCTGCAACTTTGCTAAAGTTGTTGATTATTTCAATTAGCTTTTTGGTTGAATCTCTAGGATTCTTTAAGTAGACCATCATGTCATCCGCAAAGAGTGATAACTTGGTCTCCTCCTTGCCTATTTTGATGCCTTCAATTCCTTTATCTTCTCTAATTGCTACTGCTAGTGTTTCTAGTACAATGTCAAATAGTAGAGGTGATAATGGGCATCCTTGTTTCACTCCTGATCTTATTGGGAATGCATCTAGTTTATCCCCATTGCAGATGATATTAGCTGATGGTTTTAGATATATACTATTTATTATTTTTAGGAATGACCCTTCTATTCCTATGCTTTCTAGTGTTTTTAATAGGAATGGGTGTTGTATTTTATCAAATGCTTTTTCTGCATCTATTGAGATAATCATGTGGTTCTTGTTGTTTTAATTTTAAACTCTTCCCTTCTGTCTTAGTATTGATTCTAAGGCAGAAGAGAGGTAAGGAGGAGGGAGGGGGCAAACACTCGAGGTTAAGTGACTTGCCTAGGGTCATACAACTAAAAAGTACCTGAGGGCAAATTTGAACCCTTGTCCCCCTCAACTTCAAACCATCTAACTGCCCCCCAGATATACATTACAGATCAGAAATGCATAGTGAGTAGTGTAATGGATTGGATCCAGAGATCCTAGGTTTTAATCTCCTCTGCCACTTACTATCTTATGTGATCTTGGGCAATTGCCTCTTCATCTTGCACTTAACCTCTTTGGGCTTATAATTTCCTCATCTATCAAATGAAGATATTAGACTAGTTGACCTGTCCCAACCAGCTCTAAATTGTTATCTGATTAACCATTCTTTGTAAACTTTGTTGTATATCCAGATCCTGTAGCCTTTGTCTTCACACATGAAAGATCCCTCAGGACCCAGTGGTTGGTATTTTCATTCTGTGGTCTCTGCCATTGGGTGGAGAAAAGCAATTAGAAGTAGGGGAATCAGAAACGATTAAGGAGATGTTGACTTTGACCTAAGTCTTCAAGGAAACAAAGGTTTCTAAGAGGTGAGGAGAGGAGGGAGTGCATAAGAGTGATGGGAGACAGCCTGTTCAAAGGCACAAAGATGGAGGGTGGAGCCAGGTTGACTAGGATGTAAGCATGTGTGAAGCAGAGTAAAGTGTGATGCACCTGCAAAGAGAAGTTAGGATCAAAGCAGGGAAGGGTTTTTAAATGCCAGTTTACATTTGGTCTTAGGGGCAACAGGGAGCCACTAGGGTTTGTTTGTTTTTTAATAGAAGTGTGCAGTAAGCAAAAAAATGACTGAGAAAACAAAAGTTTAATAAAGCTCCTTCCAATTACTTAACAAATTGAGACCAAGCCCCTTCCTCAATTTAAGACTGGACTCCAAATACAAGGGGAGACAGACCTTTTATACCATGAAAACAACAAAATAAAACCAATTAATTAAAAAGGAAAAAATATAACATTAGACAGTCTGAATTTTAATTGAATGGAAGATTAGGTATTGTCGTATTTGGGAGGGGGAGAGCAAACAAGTGTAATTCACTGAATTCAGGACAGGTCCACTACTCCTAAGTGTCTGTATATAATCAAAGAAATGTAGAAGCAGTAACTGATCCATCAGTATATGGCCAGTTTTCAGATAAGCTATATGGATTGCTTGAAAATGTACAGTTAAGAGAAAATTCCTTAACATCAGTCTTAGGATCTAACTGTATTTCTGGTCATCTTAATCTAGGTCCTTGTTTAAGAGTCTTTAAACAGGAGTTACAAATGGTCCAGTTTCCCAGCCACGCAGAGATAGATTCAAATAATGCAATAAGGTTTTCACATAATTCCTACAATTGAATAAACTTTTCTCACAAAACAGAATTTGGACTAGGCCTATAATTGAATAGAAAGGGAACCAAGCTAGTTCCAGAATTGAGTCACAAGCTAGTGAGTGTGATTCACTCCATTTGCA
This sequence comes from Monodelphis domestica, assembly GCF_027887165.1. Taxonomy (NCBI): domain Eukaryota; kingdom Metazoa; phylum Chordata; class Mammalia; order Didelphimorphia; family Didelphidae; genus Monodelphis; species Monodelphis domestica. The sequence goes on along the minus strand of NC_077227.1, from coordinate 465,968,636 downwards.
CAAGTAACCACTTGCTGTCCTAACTCTCCCCACTATTTTCTCACAATTTTTCTCACACGTGACATTTTCAGATTTGCCATTTAGAGAAAAAAAAATCACTTTGGTAGAGAGGTAGAAGATGAGGCAGGAAAAGCAATTAGAATAGGCTCTAAGAATGGTACCTGTGAGAGGGGATGAAGACATGAACTAGGTTAGTGGTTAACAAGAAGGATCCAAAGATATTTTGGAGAGCAAAATAACAAGATTTAGAAACTAATTGGATATGTGGCATGAGGGTGGTGAATAAGGATTTGAGGATGACATCATTATCGTAAACATGAGTGACTGCATGGACAGTGCTGTCCTCAACAGAAACATGGAGGGGAGGGTTTGAGGTTTGTCCTTTGGACACATTAAGAAGTTTGAGATGGAAATCAAGTGGGATGCCTTATGGCATCGATGGTGAATCTTTTAGAGACTGTGTGCTATTCCTCCCCTCTCCCCAGACGGGGGGGGGGGGGGGGGGGGGGGGGGGAGGGGGGGGGCAGAAAGCATTCCCATTGGGCTATTGTGCAGAGGGGTGGGTGAAGTGAAAAAAAACATGTCCTCAGGCAGGTGGAGAGGGGGGAAGGGAGCAGCTCTGCCTGGGTCTCTCTGCCTTTCTAATATCAAACTCTGGCAGGGGACAGTTTACTTCCTCTTTGGCATGTGTACCATAGGTTTGCCATCATGTCCTATGGTGAATACAATTTGACATGCCCCAAAATAAATTGATGGTGTGGGACTAGAACTCAGGAGGACAGGCTAGGAGATGAATATATTGATCTTGCAGTCATCTGAAAAGAGATCATAATTAAGCCCATGGAAGCAGATGGACTTACCAATTAAGAATGCTAGATATAACAGTGCATAGCATGCCAATTCTGGAGTTAGGAAGAATAAGTTCGAGTCTGACCTCATGCACACTTATTGGCTATGTGACCCCTGGGCAAGTCACTTAACCCTGCTTGCCTCAGTTTCCTCATTTGTTAAATGAGTCAGAGAAGGAAATGACAAACCACTCCAGTATCTTTGCCAAGAAAACCCCCAAAAGGGGTCATGATGAGTTGGACACAGCTAAAATGACTAAACAACAATTGTGGGCTTTTAGTATCCTTGAGGTCAGAGACTGCTTTTTATTTTGTCTTTGTATTTTTAGCACCTAGACTGTGCTTTGCATGCTTAATAAATGCTTACATGTCTGTTGTCTGCTGTAGGGCACTGGATTTTTGAAGTAGAGGCTGTGATAGCAAAATTGATGTGTATATTGTTGCTTAAAAAGGTATAGGCAATGGTATCATTAGAAGATAATTTCAAGGAAGGAATAGTGATGTTTAGTTTTTTATTTGCCATATCTATTTGTATGCAGCTGTTGTTGCCTGGGAGCCATTAGCCCAAAAGCTTTTCTCTTAATGGTAATGGTGAACAGAATAAAAGGAATAATGATGCTTTCTCTAAGAAGGTGAGAATATATTTTGCATATTTTATTTTAATTTTTTACATCAGTATGTGATCAGAAGCAATTATATTTTACACTGGCAAGTATATTTCCTAACACTTGTAATTTCATTATTGCTTTAACATGTAAGAAAGAAAATTGACTTCTTTTCCCAGTAATTTTAGTAAAAATTTAGGGACAATAATTGTAGGGCAAATAAAGAGCAGTTGATAGTTTTGTTGGCTTTTAGATCTGAAATTTGATTCCTCAAAACTACCAACTGGAATCCTTGTACATCTAATCATAGTAGAAATTTGATTTTTCTGATAATGACCCTGGGGCAGGGCAAGATTTTTGAACTGCCTCCTGAATCTTAAATCAGAGATGAACTTTAGTTCCATATAGTTTACATTGTGCATTCTGATCCTTTAAGAGAAAATTTGTGCATGATTGATATTATAACAATAATAATAGCTAGCATTTACATCTAGTACTTTGAGGCTGACACAGCACTTTTTTTTTTTTAAACCCTTACCTTCTGTCTTGGAGCCAATACATAGTATTGGCTCCAAGGCAGAAGAGTGGTAAGGGCTAGGCAATGGGGGTTAAGTGACTTTCCCAGGGACACACAGCTGGGAAGTGTCTGAGGCCAGATTTGAACCCAGGACTTCCCATCTCTAGGCCTGACTCTCAATCCACTGAGCTACCCAGCTGCCCCCCTGACACAGCACTCTTGACATATTTCACCTCATTTCAACCTGTGCAGTAAGTGCTGTTGTTTCTGTTTTACAAATAAGGAATTTGAAACTAGAGAGGTTAAGTGACCTTTTTTAGAGACACACAACTAGCAAGTATCTGAGGCAGCATCAGAAGTGGTTGAAAGAGAAAAGACTACACACACAATTGAGTAGAGAAATTAATTTCATTCTGCAGGAAAATTAGAGGGAAATTGGAGAAGGGGGAATTCTAGAGAGGCAGGTTAAGGGATTGATTAGGCTTCTACAAAATAAACTCTTAACTAAGGAATAGCAAATATGTTTCTAGTTTGTTTTGTGGTGGCAAATATACTGGAAACTGAGGGGGTGCCCATCCATTGAAGAATGACTGAATGTCATACAGTATATTGCATTGTAAGATGTGTCAACGACAGATGTGATCAAGGGAATGGTTTCAAAAAAGATATGTATGAACTGATGCAGAGTGAAGTGAGGAGAACCAAAAGAGCAATTTATAATCCAAAAGGAATAGGAAATAACTTTATGTTGTACCTACTATGTGCCAGGCATGCTAAGTGCTTTTTTGTTTTTATCCAATCCTTAACTTTTTGTTTTAGTGACAACTCTAGACAGAAGGGCAAGGGGCTAGGTAAACAGATTAAATGACTTGCCCAGGGTCACACAACTAGGAAATGTTGTATTATCAGGGGGGACTTTGAAGAGGAGGAACCCAAATGAAGAGGAGGACCCCAAAGTTCAGCTAATTGGGGGAATCAATATAAGGTGACACTTCCTTCCTCCCCTCTCCCCAAGTTGAGCTGTTTACCAATGGAGTCAGTCTGACTAGACTAAAGGTTAAGTGAGATTTTCCCTCAGCCTCTTTGAAATGATGGGTTTTTTTGAAGTTCCCCTCATAACACATGGAATCTGATTCAAGTTCTATTATAAATCAAGATGTCTAATTTATTTAGATATAAAGGGTTGAAGGGTAATGAAGGACAGGGGGAAGAGGAAAATCCCTAGGTATTTTCCCTATACAGATCTGGGAGGTTTTGAACCAAGGAAAATTTCTTTAGAAATAAGCTCTGGCTTCCCATAAGGGAAAAAGAGAGTCCTTATCCTAAAGTTTTGCCACCAGTTGAGAGATGAGATCTTCTGCTCAGATAAAAGGATTGAGAGATTTGGGGTATCTTCACAGCCAAAGGTAGTTCTCTCAGCTCCAAGGAGCCCAAGACAAGAAGAACTCTTGGTTTTTCTCCCAACTGCCTTTTGAGCCTGACTGGAATTCCATCCCATGCCCTCAGGTCCTCTGAGGTTCTATCTGCTCTTCTTCTGAGGCATTTCTTCAAAATTTAATTTTTCATCGCTTCCAGTCATTTCCTTGTACACAATGTCTGAGGTTAGATTTGAACTCAGATCCTCCTGGGTACAGGCCTGACACTTTACTGAGCCATCCCCTATTAAATCCTTTAAAAAAAATCTTTTGGACCCCCCCCCCCAAAAAAAACACAAAACTAGACAATATTATAAAGTCAAATAATTTTGAAAGACTTAGAAACTCTGATCAACATAATGACCAACCACAATTTCAGAGGACTCATGATAAAGCATGCTGCCCACCTCCTGATAGAGAGGTGCGTACAGACTGAAGCATATTTCAGAATTTTTTGGATTTGGCTAATATGGAAATTTGTTTTGCTTAATTATATGTATTTTTGACAGGGGTTTTATTTTTCTTTATTTCTCTGGGAGTGCTGAGAAATGTGGGAGCCAGAGAAGGTGAATTTTTGGGAGATTTAAAAATATGATTGAATTTTTTTTAAAAGCAAAAGATATGGGACCATTTCTATGAACTGATATCAAATGAAGCAAGCTGCCCCGGGAAAACAATGCATACAATGACCACAATAATGTAAGTGAAAAGAATATAAAAACAAGATGGAAAGTTCTGTAATTCTAGTAACTATGCTTTGCCCCAAAAAGGAGATAGAATACACCTCTCTCTCTGAGATATAGAACATTGTGCATGCACTGATATGACTGATTTGTTGATTAGTTTTGTTGAACCACTTTTTCCCTTTCTCTTTCTTATTATTTCTTGTAATGGATGACCCTAAATGAGAGAGAAAATGATATTGAGAAACAAAGGTGAGGTAATAGCAAAAGATAACAATAAGGAATTTTAAAGAATTAAAATATTCCATCTGGGAAAAATAATATTGGATCACAGTGTCATAAATTTAGAGGAATAGGGAACATTAGGAATTTAGTCCAACCACATTTTATTGATAAGGAAACTGAGAGGCTTTGAAATGTTCAGTTATTTGTCCAAGTTTTGAACCCAGATCCTCTTCATGCCAAATGCAGTTCTCTTTTTAATTATCATATCATCTCATTGTTAATACCCATTAATTGGGGGCAGGTAGGTGGCCCACTGAATAGTGTTCTGGACCTGGAGTCAGGAAGACGAGTTCAAATGTGGCCTCAAATACTTACTGGCTATGTGACTGGAGGCAAATAATTTAACTCTGTTTGCCTTAGTTTCCTCTTTTGGAAAATGAACTGGAGAAGGAAATAGCAGATCACTCCAGTATTTTTGCCAAGAAAACTCTAAATGGGGTCATTAAGAGACAACTATGACTGAAATGACTAAACAACTTTAATTAATATATTTATCCACATAACCTCGGAAAGAGCAAGATTTTGTGGATTGCATATAAAACTTCTAAATTTTGGTGAGTTTGGATTTGATTAAAGTTTTTTGTGTGAAAAGAACTTAAGTAGCCCATAATGTTTTAATTGTAGATTGTCAGATCTTCAGTGGGGCACCCCAGGAATCTGTGCTTAACCTTGAGTTGTTTTAAAATTTTTGTCAGTGATGTGGATAAAGGTATAGATAAAATGTTAATCAAATTAAAGATGACACAAATCTAGAAAGGGTTAACTAATACACTGGATGATAAGATTTAAAAAGAGCTTGACAGAATTAGATCAGATCTTATAAGATGATGTTGAATATTTTAGTTAGTTAATTAACAAATATTATTACTATTTAATGAATAATTAATAAATTGCATAAATTAACCTTGCAAATGCAGAAGAGAGAGCAATGGAGAGTCACTAATTTCTCTGAAAATGATTTGGGGGCCTTAGTAAACTATAAGCTCAATATGAATCAGTGAGATATGATAGCAAAAAAAAAAAGACAATAGTGTGATTTGGGACTGCATTAAGAAATGCATAGCTTCCAAAACTTGCAAGGCAATATTACCTGGCAATACTGTGCCTTTGTCCTGACCATATGTAGGATATTGTATTCATTTTATTACCAGAGCTTAAGAAGGGGAAGCTGGTAAACATGGTGAGGAAGGGCAGTCAGGATAGGGAAGTAGCTTAAGTCTGTGGTATATGAGGATCAGTTGAAGAAACTGGGATGTTTAGCTTAGAGAAGAGAAAGTTCTGGGGGAAATGATATATTCAAGTATCTGTCATGTGGAGAAAGGATTTCTTTGGTCCCTGAGGGCAGAATTAGGAGCTATGGGTAAAAATTTTTTTTTTGTTTTGTTGTTCAGTTATGTCTGACTCTGACTCTTTGGATCATAGCACACCAATACTGTTTATGGGGTTGTTTTTTTTTGGGGGGGGGCCAAAGATATTGGAATGGCTTGCCATTTCTTTTCCCAATAAATTAAGGCGGAGTTTAAATGACTTGCCCAAGGTCACACAGCTAGTGTCTGATGCTGATTTTGAATTCAGGTTTTTCTGACTCCAACCCCAGTGCTGTAACCACTGAGCAACTGGGATACCCATGAGTAAAAGTTATCAAGAAACAAGTGTATGCATCTGAGAGAGAGAGAGAGAGAGAGAGAGAGAGAGAGAGAGAGAGAGAGAGAGAGAGAGAGAGAGAGAGAGAGAGAGTTTATCAGCAAAAACTTCTTAACAGAATTTTCAAGAATTGAATGGACTGCCTCTCCTGGAGGAATGGATTTCCCGCCTTGTAGGTCTTCAAGTAAAGACAGGAATAACCACTTAAAAATGTTTATTCAGTTTTCTTTTTCTTAGTTGCAGATTCTCTCCTTTTCATGCTCTCCCCAATCCATTGAGATGGCAAAAAAAAAAAAAAAAGAAATAGTGCAAAACACATTTCTGCATTAGCTATGTTCTGGGAGTGGGGGTGGGGAGTGTATAGACAGGAAAAAGAATAAGGGAGGGAAAACATGCTTCAGTATACACATAGCCCATCAATTCTCTATCTGGAGGTAGATAGTATTTTAAATCAAGAGTCCTTTGGAATTGTGGTGGATCATTGTATTGTTTGGCATTACTAAATCTTTCAGTTGATTATCAGTATTGCTAGCACTGTATATACATTGTTCTCCTGGTTCTGCTCATGTCACTTTGCATCACTTCATATAAGTCTTCCCTGGCCATTCTGAAACTATATCCTCTTCATCATTTCTTATAACATAATAGATTCTATCACATTCATGTACTATAATTTGTGCAGCCATTCTTCACTTGATGGGCAGGTCCTTAGTTTTCAGTTCTTTGCCAGCACAAAAAGAGCTTCTATAAATGTTTTCATGCATATGTATCGTTTTTCTTTTTCTTTGATTTCTTTGGGGCTTGACCCAGTAGTGATATTGCTGAGTTAAAGGGTATACCTGTGTATACTTATTATTATATTATTATATTATATGTATATTATATATATATTATATGTATATTAAACTGTTTTAATACCCTTTTGGGCATAGTTCCAAATTGTTCTCCAGAATGGTAGGACCAGTTAACAGCACCATAAGTCTACCTATTTTCCCACAGCCTTTCCAGCATTTTTCATTTTCCTTTTCTGTCATTCTAGCCTGTTTGATGGGTGTGAGGTGATACCTCAAGGAAAGGAGTTTGTTAACAAACTTGTACATTTGTTAAGAGGGGATCTGACTGGGTGTATGCAAAGGTGCCTTCCTGCTCTAAAAATCCCCTCAATTGGTGCTGGAATACTATTGTGCTGTAAGGAATGATGACCTGGGGGATTTCTATGTAAACTGGAAAGACCTCTGGGAACTGATGTGGAGTGAAATGAGTAGAACCAGGAGAATATTGTACACAGACTGATACACTGTGGCACAATCAAATGTAACAGACTTCTCTACTAGCAGCAATGCAATGATCTAAGACAATTTCTGAGGGACTTATGGGAAAGAACGCTATCCACATCCAGAGAAAGAACTGTGGGAGTAGAAATGAAGAAGAAAAACATATGATTGATCACATGGTTTGATGGGTATATGATTGGGGTTTGGGCTTTAAAAGAACACTCTATTGTAAATATAAATAATATGGAAATAGGTTTTGAACAGTGATACATGTAAAACCCAGTGGAATTGTTTATCAGCTCCAGGAGAGGAGAGGAAAGAGAGAAGGGAAAGAACATGAATCTTGTAACCATGGGAAAATATTCTAAATAAATAATTAGAACGAAATAAAAATAAAATAAAAATTCCATCGTTGAATTAACTCAGCTAGCAGAGACTTCAAGTTTTTCTTTCAGTAATCTTGTGGCAATGAACTAGCATTTATTTCCTCATCTGTAAAATAGGGATATGAATGTTTCACTATACTCCATTGAATTTATAAAAGTCTAGGTATGTAAGGTTTAAGCCTGATCACAATGAGAAGTCTTTGTATTGTGGGGTGCTAGAGGTGAACTCCTGGGATTCGGGAAGGGTACCTTTTGCAAGAAGGCAAAACTGAAACTTAGCTTAAAAATAAAAAGAGAAATTTATTAATTTAGAAGGTAGTGTTGAATCTGGCCAGGAGGACAGCGTAGGTAGAAAACTGCCTCCTAGGGGGACAGCATAGATAGAAAGCTGTCCCCCAGTTGACATCAGGCCTGGGGTCTTTATATCCTTTACAACAGTGAAGATGTGACTCTAGAGTGCTATGCACTGAGGTGGGGGGGGGGGTTGCCTGAAGATATAGAGGGTGACCCTCTTAGTTTAGACAGATAGATGTCTTTGATACAACTCGATGGTATCAAGGCATCACCTTTTGTATCAAAGACGTCACCTAAAGGTGTATATTTCTGTCCATCTCAAATCTGAAGAACAATCCAAGGAGGATAATCCTCTCAGGGTTTTATAGAAATTATCAGATGTTTTGGGTTAGAAGTCATAAGGATATAAGGGAGCAAAGGAATTTCCCTGCTTACAGTTTACCTGAAATACTTCTATAATTTTGGAGGTACAATGCCCATGTCACTTGGCTATAGTTAACCTTGGTGGAAGGAAGGTATTCTAGATTTAAATTATATGACACTTAATAGTCCTGTAACCTGGGGAAGAGTCACTTAAGCTCTTTGAATCTTAGTTATTTTTTATTTGTAAAATGGGGATAATACTGGTACTATCTACCTCAGAGCTGTTGTGAAGAAAATATTTTGTAGATATTAAAGTGTCAATAAAAATAATAAGTTATTATTACATTAGTGATTACATTACTATTATATATATACTAATATATTAGTATATATATAGTATAGTATATATATAGTATATATATAGTATATATACTAATACATTACTATTACATTAGTCTTTGTTATATGATATTTTTAAAAAATGCTTTATTAATGCCTATGTCACAGTCACTTTCCCTGTTCGGGATAGAAAACCTCCTTTGTTTATGGAAAAAACCCCATCCAAAACAGATAGAAACCATGTCCAACAATACACACAATATTCTGTTCTATCACATATCTGCTCTTAGAGAGGAGGTATGCTTTATTCTTCTGGATCTCCCATTAGTTTTTCCATTACTCAAAGTTCAACTTCCTTTTAGGGATCTTTTCTCTTTCATCATCATCATCATCATCATCATCATCATTATATAAATTATTAATTTGCTTCTGCTTATTTTGCTCTACATTGGTTCGAACAGATCTTCTTATGGTTCTTTGGATTTCTCATATTCATGCTTTCCTAGTGCACAATAATAATAATCCATTATATTCATAGACACTGGTTTTTTAGCTATGCCCCAGTCACTGGACATCCACTTTATTGCCTGTTTTTCTCCTACTACACAGAGTTATGTAGCATATTTTTAAAAGAAATGTAGTTGTGGTCCTTCCAATACATAACATAATTCAGAAGCAGGCTTACCGAGTAAAAGTCTTTCTTAATAGTTACATAAGAATAATTGCTCATTAGCATGGTAGTTGTTATGCAAATAGAAACATCTAAATTGCCAGAAAACTGTTTGTTCTCCATTCCCTTTGAAATCTTATTTACACCAACAATTTGTTTAGCAAATCCTTGTTTTTTTCTTTGACTGTGTAAAAATGCAGCCTACCTAACTTTTGTTTTTGAACTCTCAGATCTGGACGGTTATTTGGTTCACTCCTTCCCTACCCCAACCCCACTACTCCCCTGAACTGAGGAGGTAGTAAAATCCCAGAGAGATTAGTGGCTTGACAGCAATCTCAGCTAGTTAGAGAGAAAGCCAGGCATGCTGGCCCTCCTGCTTGCCAGTTAGCTAGGTGCTCTTTAGGCGAAGTGTCCTAAAAGTCTTAGTGCAGTTCAAAGCTATTAAAAGAACAGCATGAAGCTTAAAAAGGCACTAAGGCTTTGGGGATGCCTTGGGTTATACCCTAATGTCACCTTCTTTTTTTTGTAGTTGTGGGCAGCATTGTCCCAAGCCAGTGAAACTGCTGATGAACATAGTGGTATAACTTGTTACCCCTTCCCTGGTGAGCAGAGGCCCCCTGGCATTTCACTTCCCTTAAGTGTCACTGCTTGCTAAACTAAGCCTATGAAGCAAAATGGCTGTAGCTGAGGCTCTAGAATGAAAGTAAAAATGCTTATATGTCACTCTCTTTATCTGCTGTCCCCACTAGCTCTAGGTCTAGAGGTATATCAATCCCAAATTCATGTTAGGCATTAATGGTCTAATTCTCCTCTCCTCTATGTTCAATTGATGTAAATAGCTTTGAGTTCCTCCATCAGTGATGTAACTGTAAAATAAGGGGATGAGACTAGATAGATTCTGATGTTCCTTTAAGTTCTAGCTCTGTGATCCTACAAGAATGTAGTGTTCCTGGTGTCAACTAGAATGTTGACACTGGGGACCATCAAGCTGTACTCCTTTGTTGGTAAGACCTTCCCTCAGAGTACTTTGCAAGGTGTGAGTCTCAAAATAATTGAATAATAAATAACTTTTTAATGCCACAAATTTTTATTAGCTAAAGAGGGAGGAGTTAGGGGGCCTGTTCTTTGCTTGAACCAAAGTTACTGACCTTGTACAACTTGGCTTTGGTTTTTCATTATTTGTAACATTGATAATGATTCTTACTAGCAAAGTGCTTAGAGGGGTACAATATATACTAATTTCAATTGTTAAAATGTCCTCTTAGAACATTTATTACCACAGATGAGTTAAATTATTTCAAATATAGAAGCAAAATATTGTGTGGAACAAAAATATCAGATATAATTAGACTGTCTATTAATGAAAACACTTGCATACCCCTGCCTGATTGGAAATGAAAACTTAACAGCCTCACAAGGATAGTGCTAAATATTTACATATCTGTCTGAGAGATGCACATTTTTAGATGCTAAAAATATGCATTGTTAATGACTGGGAGGGAAACTCAAGGTTTAATGTAGTAATAAACTTCCATACATTTGTCTCACACCAAAGTCAAAGCCAATTTAGGGAGGTATTACAGGCAGGTCTTTGGAAGAAGAGCAACTGAAATAAACAAAGCCACCCAAGCAATTAACTTCACTAACTAAAAGAACAAGGAACCAGAAAAGACTAGGCCAGGTTGGCTGCTTTTCTTGGTTCATGCTATAAATAGTTCTCTTTCAGTTTTTCTGCAGGGTATCTTGGGGCATTTGCATGTCTCTTGACAGTATACTTAGTAGTGAATTAAATCTAAGGATAAAGGAGATATATATATGCAATTTTTTCCAATAATATAACCTTTAAATGATCCCTTGGAAATTTATTTTGGAGGTGTCACAGTTGTGACCTCCCACCTTCTCTCATGCCCTATCCAAATTTACCTTCCTCTCCTAGCACCCTTCCCACAAGTTGGAGAGAAAACTGGATCAGTGTAAATTAAGGCTGGACATGTAGAGGCCTTCTCCCAGTTTACAGTCTTACTTTTCTTGCCCCCCCCCCCCAAAACCCCCAGTTTTTGCCCATGGGATTTACATGGGCACTGTACCCCCAGAAACCCAGGTGAACTATTATCAGGGAAACTCCCTCGCTCCCTTGCATCCTCTTGACTTGGAACCTAGAAACACCCAATGACCCCTCTAGGGTCCTGACATGTTTATCCTTTTTGTAGGCAGACCCCAGTCAGATGACCACCCCACCCCATCAAATGCCTGAGGGACTAACACTCTCCTTTGTAAAAAGTATAAAATCCCCAGAACTGGTGTCATCTGGAGGACAGCTTTTCCATCCATGCTGTCCTCATGGGGAACAGCCTTTCCATTCGTGCTGTCCTCCCAGGAACTGCTCCTCATCTTGCTGTCTCATCTTGCTATCCTCCTGGCCATTCTCAACATTACTTTCTAAATTAATAAATTTCTCTTTTTGTTTTTAAGCTAAGTTTTGGAGTCTTGCATTCTTGCAAAAGATATCCTTCCTGAACCCCAGGGGTACACATCTGAACCCCATAACGGGATGGTATTCTTATGACTTCTCTTTTCCTTTTTATTGATGTCTTTTGTTTTTAATGTCTCCTTATTTCAAATGTGTTCCTCCTTCTCTACTCAGGGAACCATCCCTTGTAACAAAATACATAAATATTTTTTTAGAACAGTTCAATTAAACCAAAACAAAACATCAACTTAGTTTATATATCTATCTATCTATCTATCTATCTATCTATCTATCTATCTATCTATCTATCTATCTATCTATCTAGGTCTTGCTCCATATTTGTAATCCTTTACTACAAGAGAAAGGAAAAACATTTTCTTAGAAAACAAGTTTAGTCATTATAATTACAGAGCCTTCTATTTAATTTTCTCTCTCCTTTTCATTTACTTCATTGTAGTTATTGTCTATTTCAAGCTATGCTTATTTCACTTTATATCAGTCCATTTAAGCTTTTTAAACAAACAAACAAACCCTAATCTTCTTTTAGGATTGATATTCAGTTCTAAGGCAGTAGAATGGTAAAGGCTAGTCATTTGGGGGTTTTACTTGCTTAGTGGTACAAAGCTTAGAAAGCTCTGGAGATCAGATTTGAACACAGGGTTTTCCAATCTTTAGGTCTGGGCTTCCTATCCACTGAGCCACCTAACCTAGCTGCTTAAGTGAATACACTTAAGTCTTTCTAGGTCTCTCTGAATTCTTGGTGTCTATCTTTTATGAGTGGTACAATAATGTTTCATTTACATGCTGTGGGAAATTAATGGTGAATTGTAGTAATTTTCATATGAAACCTTTCTTAAACCCCAGGTTTTGAAGTAATTTACCCCCAGGCCTCAAGGAATCTCACTGGGCTTGCTTTTGTTAAAGGCAGGGTGGAGACTTGCTCCTTATTTATCTATAAACCAGACTCTCTTTCATAAGAAAAATCAGCAAGCTCTAATCACCTGGGAGTACAGTGCTCTAGCCAGGTGTTAAAGAGGAAAAGGTGTGTTGACTTCCTTCTTCTAGGAACAAAGACCTCCTCTTGTGATGAAGTAAGGAAGGAAGAGTTGGAGTCTCTAAGTCCACCTCTTCAGTGGCTGATTACCAATCAGAGATGTCTTGGGATGTCCAGAGAAAGGCTCTGTAGGGAGGTCACAAGGATCTATTATATTGTCCTGTTCAAGAGAAGTTTGCTCTCTCTTCTTTCCCACTGGATCTCTTCTGTGCCTGTTTATTTTTTAATTTAATTTAATTTTTTTTTAAACCCTTACCTTCCATCTTGGAATCAATACTGTGTATTGGTTCCAAGGCAGAAGATTGGTAAGGGCTAGGCAGTGGGGGTTAAGTGACTTGCCCAGGGTCACACAGCTAGAAAGTATCTGAGGCCACATTTAAACCTAGGACCTCCTGTTTCTAGACCTGGCCCTCAATCCACTGAGCTATCCAGCTGCCCCCTTCTGTGCCAGGTTATGTTGTTTTGAGCAGTTGATTAATAAATTAATTTAAAATTAAGAAATGCTGCCTCAAGAATTTCAGTCATTATAATACATGTACAACATATTTAGCCATCTCCCAGCTAATGGTTTTAGGCCTTGTTTCCATTTCTTAATGACTACAACAAATGATGCTAAGTCCTGTTCATTTTTTTTTTTTACAGAAGAATATCTTCTTTCATAATCCTTAGCATTGCTTTGTTGTGGTGTCAAGTTAGTGCCTATGTTTTGGCCATTATTAACACACTGGGGATGCTGGGAATCATAAAATGTAATAGAGGAAATAAGACATAAGCATTTTTAAGAAAAAGTAAAAATAATCCTAGTATAAAAATGCTCACCCTAAAAATTTAACATTTGGCTCTAAAGTTGGTTCTCACTGACTCTTAGTGGATTATAAATGAGTAAATTACTTTGATGTGGCAACCAAAAAAACAAGTATGAACTAGGACTGGGATGGATAATAGATGTATAATGTTCAGTTATAGGGCAGAGATAGTCTCATTGTTTTCTCTCCTAGTTCCATTACATTTAGACTAGTGTGTTTAGCTCTGAACACCACATTTTAGAAATGAAGCAATAGGCCCTACCCTCAAAGAACTTACATTATGCTTGAGCAATATGACTTGTACATGCACATAAGTAAAAACACACAAAATACGTATAAAGTAATGACTACATAGCTAGTAAGTGACTGAGGCCTTATTTAAACTCAGATCTTCTTGCCTCAAGGTACATTGTGCCATCCAGCTGCGTCCAAAGTAGTAACCAAGGTAAGGAAAGGGACTCAAAATCATGTTAACTGGAATTATTTAGCCAGAAGCAGAAAAAAACATGAAGAGACAAGGACTGGAGAATAATAGCTATCTTCAGTTATTTGAAAGGTTTGGAGGGCACCCAGACCAATCTCTGATGACTTTCCTTTCCAGGCTATAGGATTATACTCTGGACTTTCTCTACTTTGGTCCACCCCTCTCCAAACCTTTGATTCTTTTATGTATTATCTTCAACTATTAAACTATGAATTCCTTGAAGGTAGGGACTTTCTACTTGTATGTGCTTCATGGTCATAGGTGAAACTTTAAAGCCCTGCATCTGGTTTCTCTTTTCAGGCTTATTATCCATTCCTCTCTTTCACATAGTCAATATTCCAACCCAACACTCCTACTTATTGTTCCCTGTATGGGTTCTTCTGCCTGAAATGCATTCCCTCTTCTCCTTGGCTTCCTTCAAAGCTCAACCCAAGGGTTAACTCTTCCTACAAGAGTCTTCTCCTCATCTCCTCCCCTAGTTGCTGGTATGACCTCCCCATTATATATTAGCTCATTTACTTTTCATACATACTTATCTGAATTCCAGTTGTTTCCTCCCTGTCCTCATCCACCTCTCATCCCTACTCCACCCCACCCCCCAATTAAAGGGGAAAAAAAGAAAGAAAGTATGTGAGCTTCTTGAGTACAGAGATTGCTTATTTTTGTCTCCATACCCCCAGTGCTTACTATGATGCCTAGGACCTAGCAGGCACTTAATAAGGACTTATTGAATTGTTGAAGGAGCGTTTTTTAAATGTAGAATGGAGTCAATTTCTCAATTACTGTCTAATTCAGATTTTGTATTTTCTTACTCCTTTGTGTTAGATTTTTTATGTTTTGACTGGATAATTAATTTGTGGTTGCCAAGGATTTAATTTCTAAATACCAAAATGAATTACTAACATGTAGTAAAATGGAATTTATGGTAGTTTATTTTACAATAGAGGGAAGATATTAAGGAAGAGATAAAAGAGGAGAGAGAGAAAACTCCAGCTTCCTCTGAGTCAGGTAGAAATTCTAAGGCCCTAATCAGGGAAAAGGAGTCTCAAGACGATGGGCCTTTCTCAGAGGTTTACACCTCCCAAAAGGGCAAGGAAACTAAGTCAGCCTTTACTCTTACCATGGTGACCTTCTAATAGGAAAGCAATCTGAGGTCTCCTGCACAAGTTCTTCTAGGGGTCTAGTTCCACAGCCAAGTGTCTTCACTCCAAGTCTGAGTGTCTTTCTTCTAGTCTCTCCTCAAGTGTCTGTCTTCCAGTCTCTCCTCCTAGTGACTCTTCTTCATTCTTGATTCATGTCTATCTATTGATTCCTCCATGTACCTCTGTTTCCTCTATTTAAAGACCTTTTTCTCTTGTGTCACCTCCCCTAAATTTTACATCTACCAATCACAGCAGAGACTCCTCTTCAGGACTGCCCATTCTTTCACAGGTGGGTCACAGATCTCCCACTCAATATATGAAATGGGTGTTCACACCTTTTGTGGTTAAAATGGGTAGATCTACTTTAAATACTGAATTAACACTTTGGGGATTAAAATCTAAAAATAGATAGGGGATTATAATTTTATCTTTACTGTCAAAGAAGAGCTAAGTACCTTCATTGTTATAATTAGGAGATAATCAAATCCAATCTTCACATTTGTCAAATATTTATTTAACATCTATTATGTGTATTATATTGTATATCTAATACAAGATTTGTGCCAGTAATGGGGCCATTTATTTTGGCTCTTTTGGTAAGTAACAGTTGAGGAAGTAAGAATTTGGGGGAGTCTCTGATCAGTTTTATTACTCATAGAATCATACAAACCTTAGATATAGACTGGCAACTTGCTTAGAGACAACCCCTTCACAGGAGTGGCTCAGGGCATAGAACATCCAGCTTGAAGCAAGGGAGACTTGGATCAAAGAGTACAGGAATGAGAGTCATTTATAATAGGAAGTAGGGAAGAAATTAAGTATTTATTTATTAAGTGCTAGGTACTATGTTCAGTGCTTTATAAATATATTCTCATTTGGTCCTCTCAACAACCTTAGGAGGTGGGTGCTATTATTTATTATCCCCATTTTACATTTGGGAAACTGAGACAGGAAGAGGTTGACCTGCCTAGGTCTCATAGCTAATAAGTATCCGAAACCACATTTGAACTCAGGTCATCCTAACTCCAGGCCCAATGTTGTTAACACTGTCACCTATCTGCTTATTAGGATTGGAAAGATAAAATAGTATGCATGTTAAATAGGACAAAAAAAATAATAAAGAGTATTTAATTTAAACCGTATAACTTTTACGTCTTTAAAAAACACACACACATATATATACTTGTATATAAATATAATATGAACTTGTATACTATAATCAGTTGTTTATATAGTTTTGCACTGAATTCTCAGTATTTTGGCATATATTCTTTAATTTCCTTATTATGAAACTACACTGTTTTCACGGTGTATATTCAGCATTCCTTTAAAAAGCCATCCCTTTTCCCAGGTCTAGTCTTGGTTTAGTGTACCCCATACATTTTTATCTTAATAAAAAAAAAAAACCCTTACCTTCTGTCATAGAATTGATACTAAGTATTGGTTCTAAGGCAAAAGAGTGGCAAGAACTAGGCAACTGGGGTGAAGTAACTTGCCCAGGTCACACAGCTAGGAAGTGTCTGAAGCTAGATTTAAGCCCAGGTCTTCCTACAACAGACCTGGCTCTCTATCCCCTGAATCATCCAGCTGTCCCAGCCTCGTAAGTTTTGAATGAGATTTAAATCAAGCCAGTTCCTAAGCCTTTGGATAAATTTGTTAATGGTTAATTTTTCATGTCATACGACTTAGTAGAAGCCTATTTTTAAAGTATTCTGTTTCCATTTGGGAATTTCTCCAATTCTGGAACAATTCTCTTTCTTAGTATATCATTATATTTATCAGAGCTTATCTTTCCCTTAATGAAGATAAGAATTCACACCCAGTGGAAAATATCCCCCAGATATTTTGGGGGGAGTGAATATTTTACTGCCTGATGAAGATGCCCAAATCTTATTCTCTTGTTCTTCCAAGTTCAAAAAGTTTACACTCCACTTAGAGGAGTCTATAGCAATGCTTTTCTTTTCTTCCCCATCCCCACCTGTCAAATCTTTTTAAAAGTCTCCTTGCTTGTTTTCTGACTATTAAACAAGTTGTTTTTGCCTCACTACTAGTTCTTGGCATTGTTTTTCATTTTTGTTTACACTTTTCTTTCCTTTTTAGTACAATTGATCCTGTTGCATAGTGGGCTTTGATGGTCTTTGAAGTGCTTGATTTCCCCTGCACCAAAAGCTGTTTTGGTATCTCTTAACAGTTATTGAAATGTCCTTTTTTAAGAGCTCCAGCCTTTGCATATATCCCTTCCTAAAAACACTACAAAAGTGAGTAGTGAAATGTGCCTATGGCCAGATGACTAGCACTCTACTGAGAACTAACTAAAGGTGGGGGAAACCAGTTCATATGGTTTCTTCTAGTTCAGATCAGAAGTTCTCAGTTAGCCTGCTCTCTGTAGAAGTAATTGAGCATGGCTATTGCTGTTACAGAAAGAAAACACATCAAAATTGTTTGTCCCAAGTAATTTACATTCCATTAAATCTTTATATTTGCTCCTAATTATACTAGACTTGTACTTTAGAAAAATCACTTTGGCAGTTGTGTGAGGGATGGCCTGGAGAAGTGAGAGACTGGAGACAGGGAGGGCAAGGGCAGTAAATGTTTGAATATTTGAAGGAAAGAGAGTCAATAATCATGTATAAAGCCCAAGTTGGTGATGCCTTTGACAGAAACAAGGAAATTCTTGGGGGGAAAGGGGGGAGGGGGAAGATATTGAGTTGGGATTTAGGAATGAATGAGCATTTATTAAACACCTGCTGTGTGCAAAATCATCGTGCTAAGTTTTAGGGATACAGATAGAAAGACCTTGCTCTCAAGATGCTCGCACTGGCATGCAGCAAGCATTGAATAAATATTTGTTGATTAATTGATTGTAACAGGGTAGACAACACCTTTGAGAAGTTTCAGCTATAAATCTGGTGGAAAGACCCCTGTGGTCCTTATGTTTCAGTAGCAAACTAGATAGTAATGCATCTTTTTAAATGTTATTCCCATTAATAAAATGATATTAGTTTCTGTGCTTGATCTGTTTGTCAGTGCCAAAGACTTTGGTAGTAAGAACTTTCTTTTCTGGTCTTTAGTTACTGACTCCTGAGGAGGTGGAGGCTATATATAGCACCTTCAAAAGAAGGTACCAGGTCACATTTCCACCACATGGCTTTTGTTGTCCATGGCCAAGGGGGCCAGGGTAGAACAGAACCAGTCTAGGGGATTACTGCTCCCCCCAGGGTTCTTGGGTTTATCTACCTCTTTGTGACAGTTGGTCAGTGTTTTGTGTTGATGGTGGCAGGGAACACATGCCTCCTTTTTATTGACTACAAAGGCCAAACTGGAAGTAAGAGTAGTGGTCTGGGGCAAACTACTCTTCCCATATGTGTTGGGCTCAAAGCTCTAGTCTATCTTCATCAGAATCTGAAATATGGTCAAAGATGCCTGGCACATATCAACTCCTGTTACTCTCTCAGGCATCCTTGCTACTTCAGTTAGGTTGACTTGACTATTCTGTCACTAGTAATTGGTCCGCAGTTAGTGTTGATGGTGGTAGATATAGCAGGTTCTTATTGTGGAAGGGATGCTTTGCCTCTTGATGATAGTTGCCAAGGCTGGACTGAAAGCAAGGTCAAGTTGGGGTGGCACTACTCTTTGCAGGGATCTTGGGCTACCTGTCTTTTAGTGACATTTGGTTAGTGGTTTGTGTTGGGAATGAAGGAGATGGCGAGCCTTTTCTTCATGAGAATTGATACCCTCAGTGATGACTACAGTGATAGATATGTTGAGTTTGAGGTGTGTGTGGGAAATCCAACTTGAAATGTTCATTAGGCAGTTAGTTGTTGATGTTGATATTTTAGGTCAGGACAGAGAATGACTAGTGCTGGAATTTTAGATTTGGGAATCATCTTTGCCTAGAGATGATGGTTAAACCCATGAGAGCTGTTGAGTGAGGGCAGAGAGAGAACACGAGAGAAATCAAGATAGCCTTTGAGTACAACCACAATAGAGGGCATGGTAAGGATAATGAATGAGCAAAGGAGACTGAGAGGGAGGACAAACAAGTAGAAGGAGAATCTGGAGAGAATAGCATCACAAAAATAACAGAGAGGAGATAATATCCAGGAGGACAGAGTGGCCACAAGTATCAAATGCTTCAGAAAGGACATCGTTAGGACTGAGAAAAGATCATGAAATTTAGCAGTTAAGAGAACACTGATAATAAATAGAGGGTAAGTGATACAATTGTAAGCCATTTCACAAAGGGTTTTTTAAAATTAGAGAAGAAGTAGAGACAATGAGTGAAAAGTTTTTCTTAGGAGCTTGACTGTGAAAGAGAGGAGAAATAGAGGGTGACAATTTGAATGTTCTAGTGAATATTTTTTTGGATGAGAAGATATAGATGTGTTTGAAGGTGTCAGAGAAGGAAACTGCACATAAGGAGAGATTGAAAATTAGTGTGAGAGAGATGAGGCAACCTGTTGCAGAAGAAGAGAATGGACAGGAGTGTGTATATATAGTAGCCAGCCTTGGCAAAAGCATCACCTCTTCTTCAAAGATTGGAGTGAAAAGAAAGAGAATGAAGAATGATGTCAGTGTCTTCCTTCAAAAGTAATTTTCTCTCACTTACTCTTACATATACTTATTTGTGTTTGTCTCTTCCATGGTAGAATGTATGTGCCTTGAGGAAAGGACAGGGACACACCATTTTTGTCTTCATATTTCCAACAGAGGAAACTTTAAAAAATAGTCGAAACCTAGGGCCAAAAGAAGTGTGGATTATTTGGAGCCTTCATTGTCTCTTCTTTGGCTCTTTTTCATTTGGCTCCATATGCATTAGATTTCATCTCATCTCCATTGCTTCCCATTTGCAGGCCTTTCTCCATGCTTGGAATGCATTCCTTTCTCATTTGTCTTTTAGAATCTCTGGCTTTATTCTGAGCTCAGAATTTTTGCTAACATGTATGGAAAGCCTTTTTTGATACCTCTCTCACTCTCCTAATTGCTAGCCCTCCCAACCCACTAGAAATTAGTTTGTACATGTTTTCTATTTTATTTAGAATATACATATTGTTTTTCCTTATATAAGGTCCATGGAAGGGAGGGTATTTTTTTGGTCTCATTTTTGTCTCTTGAGTATAATACAATAACATCACTATTTGAGCTGCATCTCAAAGAGATCAAAACAAAGAGGAAAAGGACCGACATGTATAAAAATTTTATAGCAGTTCTTTTTGTAGTAGCAAAGAATTGGAAACTGATAAAGTGCCTATCAATTAGGAAATGGCTAAACAAATTATGATATATGAAGTTCTTGATGAAATGATATTATAATACTGTGGATGCTATTTGTACTATAATAAATAATGATAGGAGTGGTTTCAGAAAAATTGGGGATGGACTTATATGAACTGATAAAAAGTGAAATAAACAGAACCAAGAGAACAAAATACAGTATTTTTAAAAATGATCGATTTTGAACGACTTGGCGGTGAGTCTTTTTATATTTAGGAGCCTTATAAAATGGTTATGCTAAGTTTATTTCTATAAAACAAAAAATGTTGGGATTTAATCTGTGCCCTATAGTGTGCTGATTTTTTTCAGAATAATGATAGAAAATATGACTGTTGTATGGAAATAGCTTTCTAAGACTCCCCAAATGGCCAGAATATTTTCTTTGAAATCTAATCTCTACTTAGCAGTAGTGAAAAGGTTAAACTGTCTGTCACTCCTATACCCCTCTTTAGTGGGACTAGATAGAATAATGTTTTTATACTGCTTTTCTACTCAGTAATCAAAACCAAGTGATCACCAAGTGAAGAGTTGAATGATGGCACAAGATGATTAAATATAGTGCCCTTATTTTCAAGAACTAATTGGAAAGGATAACTACCTGCTGTCAGATTCTCAGGATTAGTGAAGAGTGATGTATTATTTTGTCCCCTTACTTTTCCCTACTGCCCTAAGATCCTATTTGTTTTATGTAAAGGCAAAGTGCAGACACCTGAAGTAATATGCTGTGTGGGTAAAGAGTTAGCCACTGCCAGCTCTGAGTTTGCAAGGCACCAGAATCTCTTAATTACCAGAGTCTTTTGCTGATTGTTCTAAACCACATTTTGGATGAAGAGGAAATGTGCCCAGTCTAAAAGTAGATACTTAATAAACCCTTTAGTTTCTTAGCCTCAGTCAGTCTAGTTAGCCATTGTGAGACTCTGGTAAGCCAACAATTTTCAGTTTTCTCTCACTTACCCCCCTCTCCCCTCTTCTTATACTTAAAAAAAAAAAAGTTACCATTTTCATGTTTTTGTTTTTTTAATTTTCCAGAAAGCTGTAGTCCATGATAAATTTTGCATATAATTGTAATTCAGAAACCATTTAAAAAATTTAGTATTCATGTTCTGAATTTAGGAACCATCTAATTTGTTTATTGTTTTTTGACCAAGGAGTCAAGGGATCAGAGATCTTAGTGTGAGCAAGAGCAGGGTATCTCTGGGGAGAGCGGATAGATTGTGATCAGAGAAGGGAGTTTATGAACATGGAAATGTTACATTTGTGGATGTTGGCAAGGTCAAGGGTATGATCATCTTTGTATATGGCCTGAGGTAGGGTGAAGGAGTAGCTCATAGGAAGTTGAAAAACTGTGATGTAAGGGTGTATGTTGGAGTCTCCTACAACTCCTAAGGGTTGGGAACATAAAGATTGTGAGCCAGGTAATTAACTTTTTGAGGAAGGAAGGAGAGTGTCCTGGAATTTCATTTAAAACAGCTAACAGGATTTTGATTGTGTGGTAGATGTAGATTGCGTGGAGGTCAAAGGAAGATAATTTACCAAGTGATGGTAATGATAGAGGATGATAGAGGAATCAGGGATTCTTCTGGTAATGAGTGAAAATGTAGCCAGTGGAAATGATAGATTGTGACATCACGAGGGAGCTAGGTCTCAGAGTTAGAAGACGTAAGGAGTGGAAAAGGAGAAGATTTAAAATGAAAGCAAATTTGTTGCCAATGGAGCAAAAATTTTAGAGGGCATAGAGAAAAGGACAAATTGGGTTTGGTTTGGAGTAAGTTGAGGGAGATGTGGATAAGGAATCAGGACCTGGGAGGTAGGGAATAAGGTTTGAATGAAACACAGGATTGGGAGGATATGGCTAGGTGGGAGTTTGAATTTTTCACTTAATGATTAACAGAGAGATTTTCAAAGTCAGTAGTATTATAATGAAAGGGATGGATCCTTGGACTGGGAACAACATTGACAACAATAGTAACAATATCTAGGATTTATATAGTGTGGGGAGCCAACAGTCTCCCCACTGGCTGACATGGTTATAGTGGGAAGCCGGAAGCTGCAAAGCAGCCCCCCAAGAACAAAAGCCCCTGCCAACCCACTTCTGTGACTTCTTTCTCCAACTTTCTTCACTAATAGACTTGTTATGATTATTGATCTCTTCCCAATACAGGAGAAATAATATAAGAGCAAATACTTTTAGGATCAATATATATGTATGTATGCATGCATGTATGTATGTATGTGTGTATGTGTGTATGTGTGTGTATATGTGCATGTGTGCATGTGTATATATATATATATACATATACCACTTTAATCCCCCTAGATTATTACCCCAAAATGATTGCAATTACAGAATTAATGCCCAACGATTATTGCCTATAACCCCTCCTTTCTCAAACACAAGATATGCTCTAAGGCCCTACAATAAACATTGGACAAATGCTTGAGCACCATAATAAATCTTTCCTTACAGTTATTACAATCTAATGAATTTGTTGATGAACAGAAACCAGGCAGCGTTGCTAGACATTTCAAAGTAACATGAGAAAAACAGAACTTGTAAATTGAGGAAAACCCCAAATCTGGTCTGCTTTAAGTCACCTTTTAACTTTATACCTTTGTTAACTTTGTATCTACAAAGATTTTTATTATTCATCTCCTAAACAATTGTGATTGATAGGGAAAGCTGATCAAAAGCACAGTGATCCTCTCAGCAGGTCAAGGGGTGCTAACCTACAAATGACTCTATTCACATTATTCACATATATCCCAGAGTGTTGTAGAAACTTAGTAAATGATTACAGAATTCTTTGTTGTTGTAACATCACAAGAGTGTTGTTTACTCCAATCCATCTCAGCAGCAAGAATGAGAAAGAAAAATTCCATTTAAAATTACCCTAGACAATATAAAATACTTAGAAATCTATCTGCCAAGACAAATACAGGAACTATATGAACACAACTACAAAACACTCTCCACACAATTAAAACTAGATCTAAACAATTGGAAAAACATTGATTGCTCATGGGTGGGACGAGCTAACATAATAAAAATGACAATCCTACCCAAATTAATTTACTTATTTAGTGCCATACCCATTGAAATACCAAAAATTTTTTTTACTGAATTAGAAAAACCCACAACAAAGTTCATTTGGAGGAACAAAAGATCAAGGATATCCAGGGAAATCATGAAAAAAAAATGCAAAAGAAGGAGGATTTGAAGTCCCAGATCTCAAACTATACTATAAAGCAGAGGTTATCAAAATAATTTGGTATTGGCTAAGAGACAGAAAGGAGGATCAGTGGAATAGACTTGGGGTAAATGACTTCAGCAGGACATTCTATGATAAACCCAAAGATCTCAGTTTTGGGGACCAAAACCCACTTTTTGATAAAAAAAAAAAACTGCTGGGAAAATTGGAAGACAGTATGGGAGAGATTAGGTTTAGATCAACACCTCATACCCTACACCAAGATAAACTCAGAATGGGTGAATGACCTGAATATAAAGAAGGAAACTATAAGCAAATTAGGCGAACACAGAATAGTATACTTGTCAGATCTTTGGGAAAGACTTTAAAACCAAGCAAGAGCTAAAAAAAATCACAAAATGTAAAATCAGTAATTTTGATTACATCAAATTAAAAAGTTTTTGTACAAACAAAACTAATGCATCCAAAATTAGAAGGGAAGCAACAAGTTGGGAAACAATCTTCATTACAAAAACCTCTGACAAAGGTCTAATTACTCAAATTTATAAAGAGCTAAACCACTTGTACAAAAAATCAAGCCATTCTTCAATTGAAAAATGGGCAAGGGACATGAATAGGCAATTTTCAGTTAAAGAAATCAAAACTATTAATAAGCACATGAAAAAGTGTGCTAAATCTCTTATAATCAGAGAGATGCAAATCAAAACAACTCTGAGGTATCACCTCACACCTAGCAGATTGGCTAACATGACAGCTATGGAAAGTAATAAATGCTGGAGGGGACGTGGCAAAGTGGGGACACTAATTCATTGCTGGTGGAGTTGTGAATTGATCCAACCATTCTGGAGGGCAATTTGGAACTATGCCCAAAGGGCGCTAAAAGACTGTCTGCCCTTTGATCCAGCCATAGCACTGATGGGTTTGTACCCCAAAGGGATAATAAGGAAAAAGACATGTACAAGAATGTTCATAGTTGCTCTCTTTGTGGTGGCAAAAAAATTGGAAAATGAGGGGATGCCCTTCAATTGGGGAATGGTTGAACAAATTGTGGTATATGTTGGTGATGGAATACTATTGTGCTCAAAGGAATAATAAAGTGGAGGAATTCCATGGGGACTGGAACAACCTCCAGGAATTGATACAGAGTGAGAACAGAACCAGGAAAACACTGTACATAGAGACTGACACACTGTGGTACAATCAAATGTAATGGAGGAACCTATGAGAAAAAGCACTATCCACATACAGAGGAAACACTGTGGGAGTAAAAACACCAAAGAAAAACAACTGCTTGAATACATGGGTTGAAGGCATATTGTTGGGGATGTAGACTCTAAATGTACATGCTAGTGTAAACAACAACTTGGAAATGGGTTCTGATCAAGGACACAAGTAATACCCAATGAAATTGTGTGTTGGCTGCAGGGGAAGAGTGGGTGGAGGGGAAGGAGGGAAATAATGTGATTATTGTAACCAAGGAATAATGTTCTAAATTGACTAAATAAACTTATTGAAATGGAAAAAAGAGTGTTGTTTAGGTGATTTGATAATATCCAATCAAACTATAGAATGTCACATACATAGAGAATTGATTATGTGTGTGTACCTGAAAACCTATATAATAAACGAATCATGGTACTATGACAGAGCACTGTGTATGATGCCTGCATACGTGGGTCTGAACATGTAGTGTTTCTCATCTCCATTATTTGACTGAATTGTCCCACCTAGACAGAGGTAGACAGTGGACCCTCAGAGAGACCCCTGTATAGATCTCTATAATATAATGCTTTGGAGTCCGCAGAATTCTGTATGTAAGTAATCATTTGAAGTAGGTGTTGTCATCACTCCCATTTTGCAGATAAGTAGACAACAGGAGAGAGTAGTTTGTCCTGGGTCACTGAGCCAGTAAGTATCTGAGTAGAATTTTAATTCAGGTCTACCTGATGCCAAGTCTAGTGTTCTTATCTACTGTACCACTTACCTAAAAGGAAAGAATGCATTTTTTTGTCTAACTTGGCTTAGCTTCCTTAATTATCAGTAAGTGTGAGCTGCTTATCTGTGACTGAAGAGGTGCTTTAGATTTAAGTTACTAGGCATCACAATTGCTAACCCATATAATAATAGATAACCTTTTGTGTTAGTTTTGGTCTTTAAAATGATAGAGATGAGAGAAAGGGCTGCTTTTACTTAGATTTGGGATGAACAACTTTAGAAAGAACTTTTGAGGGTCACCAAGGTGGTTTAGTAGATAGTGCACCAGGCCTAAGGACCTGTGTTCAAATATAACCTCAGACACTTTCTGGTTGTGTGACCCTGGCCAAGTTACAACCCAAATTGCCTAGTCCTTGCCCTTCTGTCTTAGAGTTGTTAATAGGACTGAAAGTGAGGGTTTAAAAAGAAAAAAAGAACACTGAATTCAGGAACTTGTTCAAGTTTTGATTTCAGTAGTTTTGTGACAATGGACTAGCCTTAGTTTCCTCATCTATAAAAGAAGGATATGAATGTTCCACTATAACTACTCCATTGAATTTAGAAGAATCTTGGTATGTAAAGCCTCATCACAATTTATTATTTAAATGGATATCAAACTAATTAATTTGGAAACATTTGGGGGTAGCAGTATATACATACATGCTAAACCATGCCACATACCAATAAAATGTTTAATGAGTTGCCATCTCCAAAGAATTCATTACCAAGTGGCCAAATGAGACTTTTAGTAATTAAATAGGCTGGTCCATAGAAAGCAGTCATGCTCTGTTGCCAGGGCTATACCTGAATCATTTCTCTCTTGGTAGACCCTGCCAGAACTTACTTTTTGTTGGCGTAGCATTTGAGAACCTGGGGTCACTTCCATTCATTGGAGTAGGATTTTCTCAAAATTATTAAATATTAAGAATTTCATATCTGTGAGATTTTGTGATACTAGCACAAATCTGTGAGGGAGGCAATGCAAAAACTATTGTCTTTTTATAGATGAGAAAATTGAGACCCAGAGAGGTTACATGACTTACCCAGTATTGTGCAAGTGGCAGAGCTGAGAGCAGAATCTGGATCTTGCGATGCCACTTTCATTGTTCCTTCTTTTATATGTCACTAGCTGTGAGCAGACTAACTTACAGAGCAAAATGGCACAAAGCAACCAGAGATTCTGGATGGATGGGGGCCAGATAAATAAAACTAATCTTTAGTATTAGAATTGTAGAATTTTTGGCAAGAAGTGTTTTTTGAGATTATCCAAACCAATCCCTTTACATCACTGTTGAAGAAATTGAGTCCCCAAAGAAGAGAGTAACTCAGCCAACACACCTGGCTATGCCATTAACTCACATGATGTGTTAGTGATGGATTGGGGAGTAGATCCCAGGTCTCTTGGTTCCCCATCCATTCTTATTTCTGGTATAGAAGATATTAAGCAGTCTTATCTAACTAAGGTGCTACTGCCAAATCAGAATGAAAATTCTGCTACTGTATTGTCTAGTAACCCAGGGGCATGTTAGCGTTTGTTTATCATTGTGAAATATTAAAATAGGCAGTACTCTAAGTTAGCACAAATTTTCATATGTTACGCCTAGATATAATCAGAAATGCAAGCTACTCCGGAAGGGTTAAACCTTCTTGGGTCCCTGGCCTGATAGGGCATAAAGAATTCTACTCGAGTCCATCCTTATAACCGACATCAAAGCAGTACAGCTGCTACTAGTGTCCCAATTAGTCTTTTCCTATTTAAGTGAGATTCCTGTAAGTTGGATCTTGAAATAACTATGTTGTGATCATAGTTTGCAAGAGCAGAAAAGAAGGTCTCTTTTCATAATTATAGTCTCCTTAAACTCTAATGATCTGTTTTTCACTCTTTGCTGATTAGATAATAAATAGCATTATAGACTATTGGAGGAACCAGTTCAATTTGTTGCTGCGTACATTTGCTGTTTGGGTGAACAATTTTAGGCAGTTATTTCCATAATTACCGTAAACAATCTCTATTTACAGATTGTTTAAAAAAAAAGTGATGGGCTAAGTGCTAGTTAAGTTACATTCTAATGGTGGAGAAAAGAGGCTTTGATGGTAAGGTTTTTTGTTTTGCTTTTTTTGCTTGATGTCTCTGCTGCCTGGCCATGAAGCTCAAGATTGGTTTTCAATCAATTTGGTGACTTCTGTTTTCAGTAATGGAAGATTCAATGAGGGGTAACATGTAGTGTTCTCCACATTTAGTTACAGTACTAGCACTCATGAAGCTGAGGGTAATCCCATTAAACTATCGCTGTAACCTAATATACTTTAATGTTCTTTGGAGTAACCTAATAGAACAGTGCCTAACATTTGTTTCTGTCCTCCTTCATTTTACATTTGGCTCCTGACTTTGTCCTAGAAAAGAATATCTACTTCTCAACCAG
Organism: Monodelphis domestica; assembly: GCF_027887165.1. Taxonomy (NCBI): domain Eukaryota; kingdom Metazoa; phylum Chordata; class Mammalia; order Didelphimorphia; family Didelphidae; genus Monodelphis; species Monodelphis domestica. Next base: position 465,940,477 of record NC_077227.1, on the reverse strand, counting down.
TCCTGGAAGTGGCAGACCCAGGTACTGCAAGGGAGCTGTGCTCTCATCAGTGTGGTCATTTCCTCCATTGATGCAGATTGTACCCCATCATTTTCTACTCATTCTGTATTATTTTTATCTATGTCTTCCTGTAAATACACCACAGAAGGTCTATCTAATTTGCTGAGATCATTCCCTGATTTCTCTTGATATTGCATGCTACCAATAGAGTATGCATTTATCTGATTACATTTTTTATACTACTTCTCTGTAATTCCCAGTTTGCAATATGCTACAGCCAGCTCAAACCTAGCTTTAATTTCAATTCTTCATAGACTGTAGTATATGTCATGACTCACAGCTGAACAGCATCACTAAAAGAATGTTGACTAAAATAATTTTTAAAACTTTAATTTTGCAAAGGCAACCCAGTATGCACACCTCTTCCTATCAAATTCTGGGCTTCAGATCTTTATACATAGTATTTATATGTAGTGTATATAGTCCTATGGATTGATCCATCTGCATATCTTAGTTTAAACAATAGCCATTCTTCATCCAGTTAGTTTTTCCTGTATGAATAGTTTATAAATTCTTGAATAGTCAAAGGTCTCATTTAGTAGTCTCTGCAGTATTCCAGGGCCAAATGCTATCATTTTAATGCCCCAAACAAACAGAAACAACAGGGGGCTTCGCATCATCTGCAGGTAATCCCCTCTTCCATTTGGATTCCATTTTGGACCTCATCCATATTCTGCATGAAACCTTTCTGGATCCTACCAAATGCTAGTACACTATGTATGTAGGTGTGTGAATGTATATTAAATACACATTTATGCTGTATATATCTTTATCTGTGCTCTTCTCCCATCCCAACTCCTTTCCTCTGCCCCCTACCCCCTTACTAGAAATCTACAATTAAAGAGATAAGGGGAGAGACTTTAATCAAAACCAGCATTTCAAGCATTTGAGGCTCAGAATCTCCCATAATATTTCATGTGGCAGGCCCTTGTAAAGCACACACACAGTTGTTTTTTTTTAATAGAATCATTTTTTATTTCTTTGTAGCAAAATAGAGGCTTGCATAGCCTTCAAAAACCCAGAATTACCTTCACACAAAGTAAAAACATTAGAGTGAGACATTGTACTTGAGTAGTGGTGGGAGACAGAAATAATTGAATTTCTGGGGTCAAGTTTTAGAGCTAGTGTATGTTCAAAGGAAAAGAAGCCTAGATTAGAAGTCTTGAGTTCTGTTAATTTGGCTCTATGACCGTAGCCAAGTCATTTCTTCTTTTGGCCTTTACGGCTACTGTAAAACAAAAAATTTGGATTTGATAATTTGATGATCTCTTAGCCTCCAACCTCTGAATCTCTTATCACTGTATCTATAGTTGTCTTCTGTGAGAACTGATGTTAATGATGACCCAGTATGACACTACTATAGGATCCTCCAAGAATGATTCTTCTGTCTATTTTCACTTGAACAGGAAAACATTGAAAAGCTTACCAAAACAAGGAATGAGACAAAAAAGGTTTTGCTGCAATCTTGTTAGCAAGAATACATTGTTTCCTGTGCCTAACTTTTTCAATAATTGAGGTTTTACTTTATATTGGATCATATTCCGATTTAATATAATTTGTAATAGAAAATTGGCATAGAGACTCCAGTATATTAAGATTTATTTGTATGGTGGTTTAAAACAGTGTTTTGAATTTACATTTGCCCCATCTATATTTCTAGGCACTTGTTTGGTAAATGTCAGTTCCTTATTAACCCTTAAGTTTTTGTTAATGAGATATATGTCCTTTTCTCCCCCACCCTGCACTCCCATCCCTGCTTCATTTTCTTATGACCCTGAAACATTACTGTAGTTAAAATTTCTCCAACTTAATTAGAACGAACCCCATTACTGCTTTTTTTTCAGTAGAATTATAGGTATGAAATAGCAAGAGAAACTGTTGGCAACCTTAATACTAGTATAGAAGTATGAGAAGTCTCTATCTTTCTAGGTTAAAAGTGAAATTTCCTTTTAAAACCTTGCTAAATCTGGGCACAGAGGAAACTGATTTTTCTTAATGCTCATTCCTTTAATTCCAGTGAATGTAGCTGTTTACTGCTTTCCTGATAAGACTCTGGAGGAGTTAAGAATGTACCCTGTAGCACTTTTGTTCTCTGTTAATAATGAAGCTTACATATTGTTAACTTTTTTTTTATTCTTTATATATGCCACTTTTCTTCAGTATCACTTCCCTATTTGGATATAGGTCCTTTACCTTCTCTGTTCCCACCCTCTCAAAACAGGGTGGCTTTCATTCATAAATGTATGCCTGTCCTCTTAGGAAGCTGATTTGTAGTTTTGTTGTCAGAACAAAACAGATATGGCCAATTATTCCTGATTTTGTTATTTTTAAGGCAAGGGCATATTTATGCCTTTTCCTGGTGAAATAATCACTCATAATTTTGCATTTGTTTCCACTAACAGTGCTACAGACTAATACCTTCATTTGTTTTGTACTTTATAGTTTTCAAAGTATTTTCAATTCTATTGCTTATTGTATGTTTAAAAAGAAATTTACCTTCTGTCTTAGAATTGAGACTAAGTATCTATGTTGGCAATTTCTACCCTACTAATTTTTTTTTAACTGTTACCTTCTGTCTTAGAATTAATACCAATTCTAAAGCAGAAGAGTGGTAAGGGTTAAGTGATTTGCCCAGGGTTTCATACCTAGGAAATGTCTGAGGTCAGATTTGAACCCAGGACTACCTGACTCCAGGCCTGGCACTCTATTCACTGTGCTAAGCTAGTTGTCCACACTTTACTGTATCTTTAGGACAGTCACATGAATTGAGTATAGCATTTTAAAATTATGCCCATCTTTTGGATGAAGAAAAGGAAACTTTAGGCAATTGCCAAAGATAATACAGCTAGTTGGGGGCCAGAAGCAGAACAAAAATCTGGCATCCAATCTCTTGCCTTTTTCACAATGTCATACTTTTCTCTAGAACAATGACCAGAGATCTTTTTTATAGCAGAGATTTTGAGAGTTCAGTACTCTGATAGACTTGGGAAAGTACATTGACACTTCCTGGCCGGGAAACCCTGGACAAGTCACTTAATTCCTGTTGTCTAACCTGTGCCACTCTTTTGTCTTGAGACCTATACTTAATATTGATTCTAAGACAGGAAGTGGTTTTAAAAAACCTAGTATGGTAGAATTTTTCCAACATAATTTTTTTTCTTGTTTAAATGGGAAAGAATAGTTAACTTTTCAAAAAATTATCATTCAATCATATGCAACTTTATAGTTTTACTCAAATATATTGGGAATGTCCTTAGCCTGGGCCTACTTTAACCCTCAGGGCTGACTCCTTGTTAGTCTTTTTCTTAATTAAAAAAATTGAAATACTTTATTTTTAACATTCGTTTAAAATTTTGAGTTCCAAATTCCAAGTTCCCCCTCCCACCCATTGAGATGGCAAGCAATATGATGCTAATTATACATAGGAAGTCATATAAAACATATTACCATATTAATAAAACCCCTCCCCCCAACACAAGAAAGATACAGTAAGTGAAAAAAATTTACTTCGCTTTGCAAAGTTCATCAATTCTTTCTTTGGATATGGATAGCATTTTTCATCATGAGGGCTTTGGAATTGTCTTGGATCGTTGTATTCATCAGAGTAGCCAAGTCTTTCACAGGCGATCATTGTACTGTATTGCTGTTATTTTGTACAGTGTTCTCCTGTGAACCTCCTCTTGATATTATTTGGGAGTTTACAGTTTACTGAGGTATCATCCTATTAGAATTGTAAACCTCTTTTGCCCAGAGCTACTTGTAGTGCTAGATCAGAAACATTACAGCATAACAGTTTTCTTCTTCCCTACAAAAGTGAAATAGAACAATCTGAGGAAGTATATGTGTACACCTAAATGCTATAGATTTGTCAGTAGAAATACAAATAGGACGCTAATGAATGGGTTTGGATACGTCACTGATTTTCAATCTATAAGCATACAGATACTACTTCAAGTCTGAATTGTGTGTATAAGTATTTATAGGTATATATACATACATGTACTTGTATGTATATACTTCCTTAGATGTGTGTATATAGATATTTAAGTATATATTTAAAGGTATTTTTATAGATATGTACATATATACACATGTATTTCTGTATATATATTGATTTGCATATACTTATAGACACATGTTTGTGTGTATATATTTTCATGAAAGAGACCAGGGCAAGTTTGCATTAAGCTTACTTTTAATAGTTGTGACAAACTCTAGTATAAGGGTTTACTCAGCACCAAGATCCAGATGGCCAAGGAGGGCCTACGTCAAATCAAAAGATCCATCATTGCTTCCTTGCTAGTGGTATTGAGCTGATTGCTCTCAATGTCTTTAGTGGCATTTCAGTTTGAAAAGAACAAATTTGAATTAAATAAATTGATCCATTAACCTATTACAGGAAGATTCATAGTCTATTTTGGACCCTCAAACCAATTCAAATAAGCTTGACTAAACCACATTTGAATATATATATATACATATATATATATGTATATATATATATATATATATTCAGGGTGAAATGTAGACTGTAAAGTGATCATTAACCAACTCCTATTGTTTATAGGAGGAATGCACTTAATGTTATTTCATGCTGAAAGTATATTCCATTGTGGTGTTTCAGTGCAATGAAGTCATTGATCAGATAAAAATTACCAGTTACCAAGTAAGTGTTTCCTGGGCTGTAGGGTTTATGAATAATGTGTTCTTCAGTTAAAAACAGCACTTTAAGCAATTGCTTAAATCTGACCATTTGGGAAGGCCCAGGAAAGATCTTCATGAATAATTTCTTTGCAAAAGAAAAGATCAAGAGATCTGAACTCTACCCTCCCCACCCCTTTTACCTATGCTTATCTCCCCTCCCCCTTCATTAGATCTCACTGTATGGAGGAGACAGAGAAACAAACCAGACAGCCCACTGTATATATGTGACCAACATATTTAGTATTAGGGGGTTTTGGCTTTTACTTTGAAAAATACTGTTCTTGTAATACAATGAGGTTAAAATAAAGGCTCAATATGGAATTGCTGGAAGGGTTGCTGTATTTCAGTTTTAACATTGAACATTCATTAGCATAGTACCATGGGAAGGCTTGAAATATAGTTAATATGTCCTTGTATTGAAAAGGACTTCATCAAAGCAGACCAATTTGATCCCCTGTGCTTAAATATTATGCTTTCCACTTTCTAAAACAGACTTATCACCTTATAGGAATTATAGGTCCTTGATCCAAAGCCTGATAAAGAAAGAAAGGTAGCTATATATATGTAAAAATAAAGACTCCAGATTCTTTTCTCTTTTTATTTCCCATGCTCACAAACTTCTGAATCTTTAGCCTGTTCCCTTGTTTGAAATGAGACCTCAAGATTTGGTTCACACAACCTTTGTAAATATGTGGCCTTTTCGTGTTTAGCCTTTCTGGTAAATAAAGGTAGTGTCATAAAAAGGATTTTTTTTTTTTCTGGAGAAAGATACTTTCATTGTCCTACCTTGTTGAGGGTATTAGTATCATGGACAGTTGAGTAGTTTTACTTTGTGTTTTCCTCTGATTCCAAAAACCTAAATCATGGAGGCCTGGACCACCATTAAATACTTTAGGAATACTTCTTTTATCCAGGGGTCACTCACTATTCTAACAACCACAATGTTAACTATTTAGCATGTAGCCAGGATATAGTAATTAAGTGGCAAAGGCCAAAATAGCTGTCACAAAAATGTATTTTACTCCATAAGAACCAATTAGATGACACTGGTTTGGAGATAGGAAGATTTGAGTTCAAATCCAGATTTAGACACTTATTAGCTGACAAATCACTTACATGCCCCCCTATCTAAGTTTTCTCAGGTGTAAAATGGAGAGTAAAAATAACATTTACCTCCCAAGATTCTGGAAAGAGAGAATATTTGTAAAGTACTTAAATAGTGCCTACCACGTAGTAAGCACTTAATATATTCTTGGTTTTTTTTCCCTTCCCTCTCCATGTCTATTTATTCTTAGTTTATAACTATTCTAACACCTTTGCCCACCCCCTTTCCCCCTCCTACATGACAGCAGATTAAAAGAAACAAATCAGAAAAGGGTTGAAGAGTAAGGATGATTGACATTAGGACTTTGAAGGGAGAGACAGAAGAGCTGCAGCAGTATGGAATTAAACAGCCCTTCATATCTCAATAGCTCACTTGCATATTGTATGACAGTATATAATAAAACAATTCTTGACATTTATAATGATCATACTTAGTTATCACAAAAAACTTAGGTTGTATTTGGCATAATCTGCTTAAGAAGACAGGAAAATAGGTATTATGTTTGAGGAAAACTATCAAAAGTGTTTAAATTTTAAAATATAAACAGTTTGGGTGTTTAAAGGGAAAAACTTCAGTTATCTGGAAAATTCTCTTATTTTTGAGCCATTCCTTTCTGACTGGTTCCAGATGAATGAGATGTGATGGTAGTTATTGCATCTCATACCTTGCAGCTATTGCCATCATAAATGCTTTTGCTATGATATAGAACACTTGATGGTCTCCATCCTGACTTCTTCCTCAGCTAGCTGCATCTGGGGGCTTTTAAAAATTTCATGTTTAAAATGGCAGGGCCTCCCATTTTGAGCCAGTCACACTTGAAAAATATCCCTTGAAATTATCTAAACTTAATTCCTAGCCATTTCGTTTCAGAAATACTAACCTCAGGGGGTCCTTGTTCTCTACACTAAAAGTTAATCTATTTGGAAAAATTCCATTTGCTCTCTGAAGAAATTGACTGGACATAGCTTCTATGACTGATACGATTGCTATTATCCCCGAACACTGTAAAAATGAACTTTGAAACAGTTGGGTAGGGCACAAACAGAAAATGATGTATGGTTAGAAAACTGTGTGGTTGAACATTAGGTTTCAATATTTTACTGGTTTTTGCAGTATAGCTTTAGAAATATGTTCAGTTTTTAGAAGTTTTATTCCTAGATGGAAAACTTTCTCATGAACCAAAATAGATGAATCAAATGTGTCAGAATCAATGCTGAAATGTCATCCACATCTGCAGAATGAAAATCATTAACCAGTTAGTTGAAATCCAGATATAATGAAACTATCTTTCTACATACACTTCAGGTAGCCTTTTCTATTCACACAAGGAAAGGCTGTTGATTATCAGGGTTATTATTGTGAGCCTAGACTGTCCTAGGGAAAAAAAAAATTGATGCTCTCAAAGTTGGCTGTGTGGTTGTAGCTCTTTACCTAGATTGATTTGAATTATGAACATTGATAAAATTTAAGGACTTTTCAAGCTTCATCAGTTTCAAATTGATACTTCCTCCAAATTTATATTTGAAAATGGATCTAACAGACATTTTAAAACCTTCTTGATCAATACTAGTCCATTTAAATTGTGACATGAATTTACTATTTGAAAAGTGAGAATGTTTAAAGTATTATGTACCCTAGGACAATAGTGAATTCTCATTGTTCAAGGTAATTTCTAACCTGATTTAACCACTATTCCTAATAAATGTTCTAAATCATTTAAAAAAGAATCTAAACACTTGATTCTGTTCTAGGTATCAAATAATAATGTATATCGACTGACAGTATTTAGGAGACTCTCACCTACAATCTTGATAGCATGAAAGAGAAAGCTCTGAACAACAAAAGAACAGACCTTGCTTATAATTTGTTGTGTGACTTGACGTTATCCAACCTTTCTGGGACTCATTTTCTTATCCTTAGAAACAAGTAAATGGTACCAGAACAGAGGTTCTTTTTTTGTGTCATAGACCCCTTTTGCATGTTGGTAAAGCCTATGGACTCCTCAGAATAATGTTTTAAAAAATAAAGCTTATGGGGGCAGCTGGGTGGCTTAGTGGATTAAGAGCCAGACCTAGGTTCAAATCTGGCCTCAGACACTTCCCAGCTGTGTGACCCTGGGCAAGTCACTTAACCCCCATTGCCTAGCCCTTACCACTCTTCTGCCAATACACAGTATTGACTCCAAGACAGAAGGTAAGGGTTTTAAATAAAAAAAAAATAAAGCTTAAAGTAAAGTACTTAGGATCACAAAGAAAATCAATTAAATTGAAGTATAATTATCAGCATATATATATGCACATATATGTGTGTATATATATGTTTTAAACATGTTCATGGATGCCAGGTTAATAGCCCCTTTTCAAGATGAACTCCAAATCCTTTTCTGGCCTCAAAATTCAGTGATTCCCCATGGGATTTTTTTTGGTAAATTTTAAATTTGGAAACACTTGGAAGTTAATTATTGGGTCAATCAATTTTATTTCAAGATGTGAATTGATTCTCTTAAGTACTTTCTCCTTGCCATGGAGTAAGTAATAGTATAGGTAACAGGCTTTGTTGCCAACTTGCTAACAAATGCAGAGATAAAAAAGGTCAGAAGGCCTTTTATCATCACAATATTTGGGTCCCAGTGGACATTAGTGGGTCTTACTATATTAGGTGTGAGTAGAAAAAAAAAGAATAGCTTCCCTAAGAACTGAAATTTCTCGGCTAGCTAATAAAGGCAAAACTTCTGTCATGTTCTGCCACCTTCATTAGCCATCAAGACACAGTGAGGCCAATGAGCAATCATTATTTACACTGAAATTGGAAGGAAACAGTAGTATTCTACCCTTTTCTTTCCTTCACCCTCCTTTCTCAGAACACTTAGAAAAAAGTTATTTTCATACAGGTTCTGACTCATTCTAATCAAGCTTAAATTATTAGATTTAATGATAGAATTTGTTACACTGTTTTGAGTTTACCAAAGGAGGAGATCTTTTTCAACTAAGGTTGAAAGTGCCGATGAATCTTTAAACTGTGGTGGGAAAAAATCTTATTTCATAGTTAAGATGTGTGTTGTTACCCAAGCCACCTTCTGGACTTTTTCTTAGAACTTTGTTTTTCAATAATGGGTGCTTTCTTGCCTTTATAATAATAAGCTCATGCAGCCTGTTGTAACACTAGTTCTGATGAGCTTTTTATATAAAGATAATGACAGAAATCTTATTGACACCTGTCCATAGACTAGAAATTAGAGTCTGTGATTTAAACTCCTTGATTTTCCTAGATTCATCTACATTGGAAGAGACTTCCAAAGGGTGCCCTCTCCCATTCAGTCCCCTTCTCTCCAACAACAGCAAGAATTATTCCAGTCCTAATTAGACATGTATTTGGTTTTGATACTGAATACCTATTTATGCTATATCCTCCTGTCAATGTCTTTTCTCATCTAGTATATTATTCTTTTTGTGGTAAAGTTTTAATATTTAACCTTAGTGTTTCTATCTTTAATTCTTCTGTCATGCTTTGTCTGAGTGACTGAGAATAATTGGCCCTTCTTCATTTCTAAGTCAGCATGCATGTTTATGGATAACAAATTGTTTTTACTAGAACAAATTCAATTTATACTCCTATTCTTAGAGGTCTTATTTTCTAAACTGGCCCCTTTTCTGTTCTTATCTGTGTTCTTTGTCATTATTAATCATATTGATGCCTCATTGATCTTCAGAATAGAAATCTCTTTACCCTTTAAGCAATCTTACTTAATAATATAACTGCTAAAAGTTAAAATTATTTTAATATCATTGCATTGTTGACTCATTTAGCCTATGATTCACTGTAGTCTCATTTGTTGAGGATGATTCTGTGTTTGGCTTTGTTTCATCATTATGAGGTTTTTAACTCATGAAAATCTCCACATTATGTGATACTATGCATTGTCCACTATGTTTGTGTGTATTTGTTTCTGTGTTTCCTCATCCCTTCAGTGTTACAAGAGAAGTTCCATAATTTATAGGGAAACTATATATAGAAGAAATGGTGGTATGACACAGCTTCTCTGTATTTTATTTTATTATGTTCTTTTAACTTTTATTTATTTACTTATTGCCAATTACATGTAACAAAATTTCCACATTTTCCAAAGTTATATGATGCAAATTGCTTCCTTCCCCCTTCCCAGAGCTGGTAAGTAATTCGATTTGGGTTATACATGTATTATCAAACAAAACATTTCCATATTATTAATTTTTATAAGTGAATAGTCTTTTTTTTTTTAAACCCTTACCTTCCGTCTTGGAGTCAATACTATGTATTGGCTCCAAGGCAGAAGAGTGGTAAGGGCTAGGCAATGGGGGTCAAGTGACTTGCCCAGGGTCACACAGCTGGGAAGTGTCTGAGGCCAGATTTGAACCGGGGACCTCCCGTCTCTAGGCCTGGCTCTCAATCCACTGAGCTACCCAGCTGACCCCTTAAGTGAATAGTCTTATAAAATGAAAAACCCCAAACACATACCCAAATAAACAGATGAAAAATTGTATGCTTTCATCTGCATTCCTACTCCAACAGTTTTTTCTCTGGAGGTGGACAGCATTCTTTTTCATAAGTCCCTCAGAATTGTTCTGGATCATTGTATTACTGAGAATAGCTAAGTCTATCACATTTGATCATTCCACAATATTGCTGTTACTATGTACAATGTTTTCCTGGTTCTGCTTATTTCATTCTGCATCAGTTCATGTAGGTCTTTCCAGCTCTTTCTAAACCATTCTGTTCATCATTCCTTACAGCACAATAGTATTCCATCACCATCAGAATGTGTGGGATGAAATAAAATGACCATCCATCCAAATTATAATTACAAACCTGGAGTCAGATAGTGGATAGTAGAAGATGCAGTTTTTATTCTTACTCATGAGTAAGGGGGCATGTCCTAATGACAATGCCCAATACATGAGTGTAGAAACAAGCATTTTATAGATTCCTGACGCAAGACTTTTACCCCCTCTGTCCAATACCCCCATGGTCAGGGGGGCCAAACTTACAATCTAAGTGCGAAAGTGTGCCCAATTGGAAAGCAATAAGTTATATAGCTGTGTACTTCATTATGATTTTCCATATTGGATTGGAGGGGAATATGAAGAGGTAGCCATGTCCTCAGGAAGGACTCCTGGCTCCTAAAAGTCAGAGAGAAGGAGGTAGGATATCCTAATAGTTTGCTTTCTTGAGATAAGAAGCCTCTTAACTCATGGGGTCTATAATGGAAGCCCACCCTGAGAAAAAGAGCTGGAAAGATCTACATGAACTGATATATTTTTATTTATTTCTTTTCTCTCCACACAATAATGTCATACATTGTTCAGCCATTCCCCAATTGAGGATCATCCCTTTAGTTTCCAATTCTTTGCCACCACAAAAAGAGCAACTGTAAATATTTTTGTATAAGCAGGTCCTTTCACATTTTAAAAAATCTCTTTGAGATATAGACCAAGTAGTGGTATTACTGGATCAAAGGGTATGCATTGTTTTATAGCCCTTTGGGCATAATTCCAAATTACCCTCCAGAATGAATGGAGGTTCTCTGTATTTTAAACTGAACCCGAGTTGTAGTTACATCCATTAAACTGTAGCATATCTCATTTTGTTTTTAGAGTGGGTATCTCATGCTTGGAGACCTTGATATTTCTTGGTTGTATATCTAACTTCACCCCCATGTAACTTTTTTTATAAGTTTGGAGATATTCAAGAAGGCATATGTTACTTTAAATTAGACATGTCTTCAGGAGCAGCTAGATGATGGCTCAATGAATATAGAGCCAGGACCAGAGAGGGAAGGTCTTGAGTTCAAATTTAACCTCAGACATATCATAGCTGTATGACTCTGGACAAGTCACGTAACCCGGATTGCCTAGCCCTTATAACTCTTCTGTCTTGGAACCAATATACAGTATTGATTCTAAGACAGAAGGTAAGGGTTAAAAAAATTTTTTTACACATGTCCTCATGTCTTCCAGGTATACTCAGCCCCAGTAAATGTTAATTCATTTGTGAACTTTGAGGCTTTCTTGATTACAGAATTATAAGTAAACAAGTTCCTTGCTACATCACTGTTTTGGAATTTACATACTAGGGCTTTATTTTATAAGAGAGGACAGAGACAGAGAAAGAAGGAAAGGGGGGGAGGGGGCGCTGGAAGAAGGTGAGAGAGAAACAACAAAACAGTTGACACTGAATGTTGTGAAAAGATAATGACCAAATTTGGCCCTAGTGGAAAGATGTGAGAAGGCACCTTTCTCTTTTTTGCAGAGATGGGAGTATGGTGGGTGTGGAACAGTACAGATCATTTCAGTTTTTGTTGTGTTTTTTTTTTTAGGTTTAGTTATACTTTATTTTTAAAAAAACAATCTTTGTTGTAAGAGACAATTCTCTAGGAGGGGGAGAAGGGAGGATATGTTGGGAATATAGGTAATGAAAAAAATTAAAACTATTAATAAAATATATACATATTAAAATAAGCAATATAATGGTATCTTATTTGTATTACATTCATTATAGTCAGTTAGCAAGCATTTATCAAATGCCTATTACATGCTAAATAAAAGCAAAAGACAGTTCCTGTATGTGAGGAGCTCGCAATCTAATGGGGTGAACAACATACATAACAAATGGGTTCAAACAAGCTATATACAGGATAAATTTGAAATAATCAGCAGAAGTAAGACACAAGAAGTAAGTGTTATCTGGAAAGGGTTCTGAGAAGAGAAAGTGAGATTTTAACAAGGACTTCAAGGAAGTCTGGGAAGCCTGGAGGCAGAGATGAGTAAGAAGAGCATTCATAGCTAGGAGACGGTCTTATTTGAAGAACAGCAAGGAAGCCAATGTCACTGGACACAAGAGGACTCAGTTGGGTGGTTTAAGGTATAAGAAGACTGGGAAGTCAGGGGTGGCAGGTTATGGGAGGGACTTTGAATAAAAAGCAGAGTTTTTTTGTATTTGATCCTGGGGGTAAGAATCACTGGACTTTATGAGTGGAGTTGGGGGAAGAATTGGGGGCAGGGGAGGACTGATCAGACTTGCACGGAGAGACTTGTGGCAGGCCTACTCACCAGCAGACTATTATAGCATTTCAAGCAGGAGATGATGAGAGTCTGTACAAGGATGTGACTGCATCAGAGGAGAGAAATCAAAAGGAATATATTTATTGCTCACATCTAATATATAGGACCCACTATTACTCTATGGCAAGAAGAAAGTACTTAAGAGAATCAATTCACATCTTGAAATAAAATTCATCAACTGCTCATATTTCCAAATTTAAAGAGAGGAAAGAAAGAAAAAAACATATTGGAGATGGAAATGAAAGTGAATGAAGAGTCAAATATAACACCTAGTTTATTAGCCTGGGGTATTGGGGAGAATAACAGTACCCTCAAAAGTAACAGGAAGTCAGGAGGGAGAAGGGTTTTGAGAGAAAGATGATGAGTTCAGTTTTGGACATGTTGAATTTAAGATATTTGATACCTGAAAGTCAATTGGAGATGTGAGACTGGAAGTTAGCAGAAAGGTTAAGACTGTTAATAGAGCCAAGAATCAGCATAGAGATGCTTGTTGAATCCATGGCAACTGATGTATTCACCAAGTGGAATAGTATAAAGGGAGAAGACAAGAGAGTCCAAGACAGAACTTTATGGGACACTCAGGGTTTGAAGAGCATGTCCTAGATGAAGCTCTTCTGTGAAAAGAGATAATACAAGTATTATCCCTATTATTGCAGATAAGCAAACCCGTCTGGAAAGTGAAAGCAGTTTCCAAGGTAAAAAGGTTAGTAAATGGTAGAGTTGAAACTCAACCCCATATCTTCAGATCCCAGATCTAGTGTTTTTTTCCCTTTCTCCAATTTAACCTTCACATATCCTCCAAAATAGTCTTCCTAATACTCATATTTAACTATGTTTTTCCCCCTAACCAAAAGCCTTCAGTGTTTCCCTACTATTTTATAGGATGAAATACATAGTCCTTGAGCCGATGACTAAAGGCTCCTACAGTCTGACTCTAGTCTAGTCTTTCTAGCATTATTTCATACTATTCCCACTAATGTAAAAATATTTAAGTTAGACCAGACTACTAGGTGTTCCCTGATGTTTTCTTACCTTCTTCTACAGTTATATAATGCTTTCTCAAAACTTTCCTTCAATCCCAGAATTGAGGTCTCATTATAGCTCTTCCTGCTGAAATCCTTTTGGTCCTTTGAAATCCACCTCAGGTATACTATTTTCTCAACAGTTTTCCCTTTCTCCTAGTCTCCAGCTCAGAGATCTCAGAGTTTTCATATCTCCCTTGAGAAAGATCTTTTGATTTCTTTTCTCATTCTTGGTGATTTTATACATTTTTCTGTATCTGTATTTGTTCTCCCCTCTGTACTGTATTGTAAGCACCTTAGGTTAGGGTTTGTCTTTTCAGCCCTTTGTATACAGTAAGGTCTTAATAAATGTTTGGAGTAAATTGATTTCCCTCTGTACAATGCTGCATCATAATTGGAATACTATGATTTTTGTTGTTACTGGATCAGTATTATTTGTGTGAGGTCAAAGGCAGAGTTATCATTGCCAGAATTTTCCTTGTAGCAGGTGTGTTATAGTAATACTACAGTATATTTTGATAATAGAGCCATCACATATAATCTTCCATTTATCTAGAAAGTGTGGAGAATAACATGCTATGATTAATTGAGTATTCTGGCTGAATTGCCTTACAGTATATTGCATATAGAAATTAATTTTCAGTGTTCCAGAATACCATGAGATATATTAATAATCTACTTAGTCTGAATGTAATTGAGTTTTTGATAATTAGAAAATGCATCAGGATTGCATTGTGCCACAGGATCTCCATAAAGAACATCAATTATTTTATGAGTAAGGAACTTCATTAAAATGATAAAACATTGTCATGGATTTACCTTGAATTTAAGTTTAACCACTGGAAGACATTTTTGAAACCATTAACCAGAGTACTCCATGGTTTTTTGTGGGTGAAAACCAAGTCCCAGAAAGATGAAAGTCAAAGACAGAGTCAAAACTAAAAACTTCTCCTGACTCCTTTAGGTTTTTTCCATCATGCCTGACACACTGACATATCTTGAAGTTGCTTTTTAAAAAACATAGTTTTAAATCCTTGATTTCACTTGTTCAGTTATCATTTTTCTCTTTCTCCTAAAAGCAAAGCACAGAATATATTTGTATTTTGAGAACTAAGTTGTGTGAACATTTTGCTTGTGAGCTTGTTTTTTTTTTTTAATATGAAAATTTACTATTTTGTTAACATTCCTTTTTTCAGCACAAGAGGGTAACATTTATACTGAAAAAAATGGTTTTGAGAAAAGTAAGTCACTTTGATAATGAGTCCATTTCCAAATTCATCCAGAATGTTTACCATATTAAAAAACTTTTGTGAAATTCCTAATTTTCTAGATGGGCAAATGGAGGGGAAAAGGTCTTTATGGTATGAAATGATGCTCCTGAAATCCTATTACTGATTGCATTACTTGGCACGAGGAGGCTGCTTCTCCTTTCAAGCTATCGATAAAAGAATTCATGTCAATTTTCACAAAAGTTATAAAGACCAGTAACAGGCTCAGACAAGAAAACAGTAATGAGTATAAAACCAAGATTCGTGCTTGAGCCTTTCAGGGCTGAAATCCCAGACTCACATATTATAATGCTTCTGGTTCTTGTTTGGTTTAGAACTACAGTAGCTATAGAGATTTTTTAGAAGACTAATGCAACCTGCAGAACAAAGCAAGCTGTGTTGGTATCATTAAAAGTTCTGAAGGTGATTGTAGTCCTCATTTTGCCCCTGACCAAACTTTCTCTTGATTGCTTAATTTGCTTTTCATTCTAATGAGATTTAGGCTTCCTGTCTAGGGAATTTGTAACGAGTTCCAAACATTATTTTTAATTATGTTCCTAATGTTCCAGCTAGGTAAATAAGTTGTTCCCTCTGATTTTTCTTCCCTAGGCAGGATGAATTTTCTCTATTTTGGTTGGGGTAGAGGGGAGAAAGGTGGGAAGAAGGTGATGCTTCAAGAGGCAAATTGACTTAACTAATGGGTCTTCATGTGCATAGCTTAAAAGATTTTGTGTATGGTCTTTGAAAAACTGATTTATGCTGAACAGCTTGAAAGAATACTGGCAGTAAATATCATTGAATTTAATCTTTTAGTTGGAGAATAAGCCTATAGAGGGATTTATTCATGAAATCACATCTACTCTCCCTGCATTCAGGTGTGATGGTATTTTGCATAGACTACAGTGTGATCTTGGGTCATGACTTCATTTGTGTATGACATATGAAGATTGGTTGAGGAGGCTGGAGGTGTTTAGTCTGGAATTTGCTTGAAGATAGCTACCATGTGGACAAAGGGTTAGGCTTATACTGTTTGAGCTTAGAAAGAACAATGCCATATCTTAGTTCAATATAAGAAAAAAAATCCTACATAATTAGAGCTCTGTAAGTGAACTGATTTGCCTTAGGGATGAATACAATTTTTTTTAAGTGGAGACTTTGTGACTTTTTGGTCAGAGTTGCTTTAGTTGTTTTAGGTATAGACCTGTGCACGAATATTTTTTTATTCTATTTGTAACATATCATAGAAATTATTGCAGCAAACACACAGACATGCTGTAGACTCTAGAAAAGCAGCCAGGCAGCCATATTGTCTATAGTGCAAGTTAGAGCTTTGCCCAGGGTGCTACAATGCAGGGGCAGGGGACTCCCAACATCTCTTGCCTTGTGGTGTTCTTGCCTCTGGTCTTATTCTCTGCTGTCCTTTGCCCCCACACATTAAGCCATCCTCAGATTGTCAGCCAAGGATCTTGTGGCATTCATCTTCTGGAGGCGACCTTCAAACCAGCTTCCACAGAGATCTAGGTGAGACAAGTCCCTCTCCTGGCAGGACTCTACTTGAGTTCTTAATTGTCCTCTATTCTGCCATCTCCTCTCTTTTACCTCAATAAAACAAGAATTTTGTGTTATGAACATTATTTCTAGAAACCATACTACCTTCTGTTACATTTAATTCTAGTCTGAGGATAGAAAGTGAGAGGAAACAGTGAAAATAGCACATTTCCTTCATGGTCAAGGATTGTACATTCCCTGCAAAGTTGGCTTTTCCAAAAGTTACTATCTTCAGTTTCAGATTGACATAAACAATCTTTTCCCACCATAGGTTGATTTTAATTTCTGTTATTTCTAGAAGGCATTTTAAAACCAAAATGTTAATCTTTTCTGCTCCATGGAAAGTGTAATGCAAAAAAGAAAGAAAACTTAAAGAAAGTGAAGAAAGAATTCAGTGCTTTGAGGCAATCTGAAAGATACTTTCTGTCCTTAGACTGGAATGGGAGGATGTGGTGAGTTTGGGGAGCTGTCCAGCTCTTCAGGCTTTATTTTCTGATCCTTAGTATAATCTCATTTTTAAAAAAAGCTATCATGAAATTTCTAGGAGAGCCACACCATACTTTACTCCATTAATCTGCATAATCAAGGATTGACTATTTTTAGTTAGGATATGGGGACTGAAGCATGTAAAGAAGACAAGGCTAGCTGAGTGTTATGTGTGTATGTATTTTGTAATGAGCACAGAATTAGAAATTACTCCTCCATTTTGCCATAAAACATCATAATTTAGTAAAAAAAAAAAACATTAGCAACTTTTCTTCCTCCTCCTCCTCCTCCTCAGATTCAAAAGCCTACATATTTGTTAAGTAATTGCAGAGTAGCTCTTGACTACCTGAAATGCAATTATTTTGTTTCAAAAATGTTTCCTACCATAGGGCTTGGAGTTTATTTTTCTGATTATTTTAGACATTGTGATGAATTGTTGGTAATTTGTTTTCCTTTTCTATTCCTTTAGGCTGTTTGTTTTTATTCCATCTTAAAAAGTCATTTACCATTATTTGGATGGGTAAGAATTCTGGGAACATCAACAAGTACCCTTTAGATAAGGATTGCTTTTGATTTTGACTTATAACCTGCCTGACCTACAAGAATATCTGGAGGGAAGAAATAAAGAAGGGAAAAAAATACCACGTGTGAATTTTCAGTGAAATAAAATTCTTTGACTCAAAAACATTCACTTCTTGTTTTAGCAAAGTCAGGTAAAGAATGAGTTTCTGCCTTCTGCCTGTGTGATATTGGGTAAGGTATTAACCCTCTCTGAAGCTCAGTTTCAATCTGATGCTCCTATGACTTAGTTCCCATTCAATCTGACTGACTTAGTGTAAAGACTAGAAATACAGCCCTTTCAAAATTATATTAACTCTTTCAGATGGCTGGGATTTACTGGAGGTATTATTAGAAACTCAAAAATGTGTACAGCAATTTTATTTTTTAACTTGTTATTTCTGCTTTTATGAAGTCTGTCATATGCTCACTCAGGGATGTTAAAAATCAAATGAAAAAGAAACATCTATCACGGATCATTATGGCAAACTTGGTAGTCCCAAAGCTGAGAATCTGCATTTTAGTGTTGCCAGGAAATGCCAAATATTAATAGCCTCATATTTGTCAATTCTAACAGGTGGAAAGGGAAGAAAGAAAGACTGCTAAAATTTGGGAACGAGAATGTAGCTTTCAAACATGTATTATCAGTTCCAGCCAACTATCTCATTGAGTGTTGATTTATTTTCTTATTTTGTGAATTGTTGAGTATCCATTCACACATTCTTTACTACCTATCTGATCACGGTGTGTCATTTCACAAGATGTTGCAGAGATACTTATTTTAATAACTATTGCTAATTGGTGTTGTAGAAAGCTTAATATGAGAGAGAGAGAGAGAGAGAGAGAGAGAGAGAGAGAGAGAGAGAGAGAGAGAGAGAGAGAGAGAGAGCATGCACGTGTATGTGTGTGTGTGTAACATGTAAGGGCTTGCAGAAGAGATTGCTGTTGGATGAAATAACCCCCCCCCCCCCAGCTTAATAAATTGTTTAAAAACTCTTAGGGAAAGCGGTGACCAGCAAAATACCTGTGTAAATTTAAAATAGAAAATTAATAGATATAAAAAGATATAAAAATACAATTGTCTTCTCATTCAGAGAACCTGTGTTTACTTAGATCCATTCATTTCTGTCAACCACAGTTCTACAAGAATGTTTAAAAATGAAACCCAAATAATCCTGCAGGGCAATTTAAGTAATTTCAAGTTGGTTATATTGGGAACCACTGCATTGCCAGGTCAAGTGATTCAGACTCATCATGTCACCCATTCTGTAGTATAAAGAGCCCTGAACTAAGAATCACATCACCTAGATTCAGATCTGGCTCTGTTACTTACAACTGATATGACCTCTGCCAAGTCAGTTTTCCTTAGATTTCTCATCTATAAAATGAGCTGGTTAGACTAGATGGCATTGAAAGCCCTTTCCAGGCCCCCACTTACCTTAGAACGTTTTTTATGGGGATTAAAGGAAGTAATGACTTTTAAAATGTTTTGAAAACTTTGGGTTCCTATACAAATGTAAGAAAGTATTTATATTCTTACCCAGAACTTCCTTGCTTGGTGTTCATCAAGTGTTTTCCCAACTAGACCATCAGTCCTCTGAAGGCAGGGACTCTAGCAATGCTTTGAATTCCCAGCACCTAAGAGAATACCTTCCTTTAACATGCCTGATAAATATTTTGTGTAGCTGCTGATGGTAGCTGGTGCTTTGTAACATTTGTTGATTAATAAAATAGAGGTAAAGCTACAGGCCAATTCCAAAACTCTTAACACTAGTGACTAGAGAATAAGACTCTTAATTTGTATGATAGCATTTCCCATCTGTTTTCAGTGTTTGAGACACCTGTGAACTTAATACTGACTGAGACTATGGATGCTGGGAGGATGGAGCTGTGGCACTCACTATAGGAAAGGAAAGGAAATATTTAATTTCAAAATTCAAAAATTATTTTTGAAGGAAGTTTTGTTTTCTGTGTAACTTCATTGTATTTGAAATTATTTTTAAAAAGTTTTTGAGGCTCATATTGGAGTATGAGGTAGCTTTTGTTTGCTCAGGTAGTGTCCTGGGCAGCTAAGTGGCCCAGTGGGGAGGGTGCAGGCCCTGTAGTCAGGAAGACCCAAGTTTGAGTCTAGCCTTAAACTCTTATAGTTGAGTGACCTGGGACAAGTCAGTTTGCCTGAGTTTCCTCCATTGTAAAATGGGAATAATAATAATAATAATAATAATTATTATTATTATTATTACACTTAACCTCTCAGGGTTGTGTTGCAAGGATCAAATGAGATAACATTTCTAAAGTACTTCGCACAATGCTTGGCATTGTAAATGCACTAAAACTGCTTATTCCCTTTACCCTTCCCTCAAATCTGATGGTCCTACTTATTTAACTACTCAGAAAGTATTCCTAGCACAGTGCTTGGAACATGGTAGACTCCTAATAAAAGCATATTAATTGATTCAGAGAGATACCTAAGATCATTATTTTTTTTCCCTACTACTATACTAGAAGCTGATAATTTTGTAAATAGGCAATGGACAGTGAGGTTCTAGGACAGAGTTATATCTGTTTCTGGCATCTTGAAGTGTTGTGATTTATAATACTTAGAAGCAGATAGAAAATGGTTCATGTTCTCATTGTGTGTGTGTGTGTGTGTGAGAGAGAGAGAGAGAGAGAGAGAGATTTTAAATACCAAATAATTTTTTACATTTTGTTAGTTGCTATAGAATTAAGGTTTGCAGAATTACATCTTTTGATCAACTTCTTCATTTCACAGTGATTTTGGTATTTCAATCCCAATTTGATAAAAATACATCTTTGTTTTAATGTTTTACAAATTTAATTAATCAAAAGCATATGTTTATATAAATACATACAAATATCTTTGATTGGATACATAATGAAAAGGTAGATAAATAATTGTTTTGTTAGATTCTTCTTCTTTTTTTTTTTTTTACAAAAGTCCTAGGGAAAATCTTATGGATTGCATATAAAAATGAAAATACATGCAGAGAATCCAAAAAGTGATCATGGTTGACCCAAGTTTGTAATATTCTTTCTCAGCACATCTGGAATGATAGTTATAGGGGATAGTTGTGGTTTCAGTTACTTATGGAATAGTTAAACAAACTCCATCTGTTTCCACTTGCTCTAAAAGAATTGTTAAATCTCTTCCATCTGAACAGGTGTAGAGAAAAATTTTGAAATTGTTTCTAGATGAGGTGATTGTTTCCCTTTTTTGACATGTACTGGGCATTGACCTTTTCAGTAAAATGGGATATTAATACATATAGTCTTCACTTTGGGATTTTGTATGGGTGGGGAAAACGAACAGCATGTATCTTACACACTGTGTGGGATAAATGCTATTTAAATCTTACTTTGCTGCTAAGCATCACACTAACACAAGATCACTGGATTGAATCCAGTTTATTCTCTCTCTCTCTCTCTCTCTCTCTCTCTCTCTCTCTCTCTCTCTCTCTCTCTCTCTCTCTCTCTCTCTCTCACACACACACACACACACACATGCACAGACACACATGCACACAGGTCAGACTCTAGAAAACTGAGCCATCTGTCCAGCATAAAATGCTAGGACTTTAATGTCAAGTAATTTTTTTTACATTTTGATAGGTGCTGTAGAATTATGGTTTTACAGGATTTATGTCTTTGGAGATAGCTTCTATGTCTTGCAATCATTTTGGCATTTTAATCCCAATTTGATAACATATATCTTCATACTAATATTTGACAGAATTAATTAGTTCATTAAAAGAAACATTTAAAAACTTGTATATCAATAACAGAACAGAACAGAAAGGCTCTTGCTTCTACTAAACAGATTCAGGGATTTTTTTAGATGCATGTTAAGCTATATGATTGTTAAAGTTCTGTGCTTTTTCTGGGGACAGCTATTTTCCTGTGTTATTTGGCTGCTGCTGATACTTTTGTGGGCTAATGTAACAGTACCTTCTATGATCTAAAATTATTTTATTTGTTAAAGAACGCTATTCAAATCTATAGGATTAAGAATTAGAAAAGAACCTTAGAGATTGTGTAGTCCATTCTTCTCATTCAGAAGTAATTGAGGATGAGAAAAAGTTATGACACTTGCCTGAGGTCAATGAAATAATAGGTAGAAGAGCTAGAATTTGAACCCAGATTCTCTTACTCAAATTCCAGTCCTTTTCCTACTCTACCATATTTGGTCAGTAACTATTTGGCTTAATTATTTAATTGTAGTTTAGTGTTAATTACTAAGTTCTGTCATAGCTATTTAGGCAGCCAAAGGGAGCTGTTGGAGCCTGGTGTTTGCCGTTTTAAGCTTGAGTTGGCGGGCAAGACCTCTAGTTGGAGAGATCCTGTGAAGAGTGGGAGATGTGGTTTTGGAGTAAGGTTGTGGGTGGCAAAGTAAAGCAGAATCATTTGCATTCAGACCATTGCCAAGGCCATGGAAACAGATGAAATCATCAGGAAGTAAATTTGAGGAAGAAAATACAGATTCTTTCTCTTTTGAAAGATGTATGTCAAAGTACAGGTTGAGGAAAACCCAGCTTGGAATTATTTCATATAAAAAGACCTCAGGGTTTAAGTTGTCCATAAACTTAATATAAGCAATCACAATGATATTGCTGTTTTGAAAAAAATAACATAATGTTAGGATGCATTAATGTTGATGATAATTGACATATAACTTTTTAAGGTTTGCAAACTACATACATTATGTTACTTGAGCAAAAAACCTTCTGAAGTAGGTGCTATTGCTATTATGATCCTCATTTTACAGGTGAGGGAAGTTACCATGATTATATTTCTAGTACGTATCAGAGATAAGATTCAGATCAGGATTATTCTTGACTCTGAAAGTTCAGCATGCCTCATATACTATGCTATGCTGCCTCTCAGTAGGAAATATCCAGGTCACAGAATGTACTAATCCTCTTGTGCTGTTCAGATCACTTCAGTAGTGACATTTTCAATTCTGATTAACACATTTTGAAAAGAACTTAGACAAATTAGAGCAGGTCCTAAGTAAGGGTGACATGGATTGTGAAGATCCTGGAATCATCTCTAAAAGAATAACAGTTGGGGTGACCAGTTGGCTCAGTGAATAGAGTACTAGGCCTGGAGTCAAGAGACCTGGGTTCAAATATAGTCTCTAATCCTTTCTGGCTCTGTGACCCTGGGCAAGTCACTTAACCCCAACTGCCTAGCTCTGGCTGCTCTTCTGTCTTAGAGCTGTTACTAAGACAGAAGATAATGGTTTTTAAAAAGAAACAGAATAACAGTTGAAGGATCTGGAGATATTGAATCTCAAAAAGAAAAGATTAAGAGGAGACATGATAGCTCTCTTCAAATATTTGAAGGGGCAGTCATTTTGAGGAGGGAAGTGGACTTTGTGTTTTAACAGAATTAGGGCCAATAAGGAGAAACCACAGACAAAAAGATTTTAGCTTAGGATGAGGAAGACTTTTCTAGTACTTGAACAGTAATAGGCTTAATTGCCTTATGGAGCCTTTGTTGTGTGACTCTAGAGGCTTGCAGACAGAATGCATGCTATACTGATTGAGGACATTGGCACTGGTTAATGAGTCAGGCAAGATGATCTTCCAGGGCCTTTCTGGATCTATGTGGAGGAGGAGCCTCATGGTAGGGGCAATTGTCTCATCGAGGAATCAAGATTGGGAAGCATTCTGAGAAGAGTGATTATTTTTGATGTGTCAGGTTAAGAAAGTTAGAATTGAGACTAGATTCTAGGATTTAGCCATGAGCAGGTTCTCTGGTGGAGACTTGGAAGAGAATGTGTTCAGAGCAGTACCAGAGATGGATGATGTTGTGGATGGGATCAGATTAAAAACTGGACCCAGTGAATGTAGATGACATGTTCTACTGGCTGGGGCCTACTACGGAACGGAGTGAGATTGGAGAAGGTGTGTTATCAAATGAAAGCCATTTGAAAATAGGAAGTTTGTGTCCACAAAGGGACTGTCAGAAGTGAGACACTAGTGATCAGGGAAAGTTAATGAATAGGTCAACAAGAGAAAACCTCTGTATAATAGTTAATTTTTTTCTTTTGGAGTTTTTTTTTAGTTGAAACCAGAACCAAACACTTCTCCATTTTAAACTGGTATTATCACAGAAAGCATGATTCCTTCTGCCATGTAAATAGGAACAGCGATCTTTCCAAGTTATTACCATGCTAACAGGTTGACAGATATGTGCAAATTGTGACTCACCGCTCAATTTGGCACTAAATTAATGTCTTTCAGCACTGTGTCTGCTCAAGTGTAAACTAGTTACCACTGCTGTGTTCCTGCTTGTTTGCCTGTATCCAAAAGGTAAAAATTAAAGTAATTCAATTCTGCTATAGAATGGAGTACAACATATGGTAAAAGTGTAGGAGGATAGCAGATAGCACTGTGTTCCTACCTGTTCCCAGGCCTACAAATAAAGCTCTTCCAGATTTTGCTAAATGAATGCTTACTCAGAGCAGAGCTGTTTTCAGACATCATTCAGGTATTTCTAGCAGCCTCCATTGCTCTGGAGAGCGTCATTCTGAGAAATACCACCAAGAGAGGTGGTATGACAAAGCATACAAAAGAAAAGTGGCATTTCCCACTGGATTTTGAATTCAAAGTTCTAAGCTTCCCTTTTTGTGTCAGTTCTGTCTAGCTGTGATACTGAATTCAAGAGATTTTGATGCATTTTTAAAGGGAAATGTTTTGGTTTTGTCCTGAGAATAGAGACATTGTTTTCCTTAGTAAAGATGCTTCTGTGTTTCTTCTTTTCTTTACTTGGCAAATACATTAATACATAACATAAATAGCCTTTTTACAGGTGATATCTTCCTCATATCAGGCATATGAATGAAAATAATTTTTTTGCTCTATAACATTTTAATAGTCTGTTCTGGACTTTTCTGATAACCTAGATTCTCTTCCCCACCCCCTCTACTGTTCCTTTCTACTTTTCTACACTGTTCTGTTCTGCCTTTCCTTAGTTCTTCCTGGGATCATGTCTCCTCTTTTACCTGGCCTTCATCCCTTTAGATGAGGTACAGCTCTTAGATTATACAATATTTTGACCTTTTTTTTAAATCACTGTACAGTATGCCTGACTTTTAAAACTGGATTTTTTTTTTTAAGCACAAGCAAATATTTGTCCTTGCATTCTTCCTGTTTTGTTTTTGATGTTTTTGATGACCTGAAATAATCACTTTAGCTACCTAGGCCTCAGCTTGCTTACTCCATTAAAGAAAAGCATTTTGGAGCCTTCAAGGTGAAAGGTGCAGTAGAGGGCAAATTATTATGTTACCTTCCTATTGAAGCTTGGCATGCTTATTTGCATTAGACTTTCCGAGCTATGATATCTATTGATTGTGGATCATTTCAGAAGACACTGCCTTTCCCCAACCCCTATTAGCATATAGTTAGCAATGACCTCCATTCACATGCATATGACAGCTGATTTTTCCCTTCTATGGAGTCTAAAGTAACCCGATCTAAATCACACATATAGTCATGGAAGAAAAAAAAATTATGATATTCAGAAATGATTCAAGTGATACTGATGCATACTGTTGGCATGCTATCTGCTTTTTCTTTTTAAAAAATGGGCTTTGTTATACTTCTATGATCCTAAGAAACATGTTTCTTTCTCCCTTTTTTTTTCCCCATTAGTTCTCTGACCCCTCCCTCAATCATTTTGTATTTTTTTGAGCTGAAGTGAGACTGGGTGGCATAAAGTTTAGGGTGGGGGGGGTGGGGGACTATAAAGGACTCAAGAGGTTGTGATTTGCCTCGAGCAGTTAATTTCTAACCATTCAGCATAGATTGTTGTCTTTCCTGTTTTAAAGAGCACCAGAGTGGAAATTCAGAACTGTTATTGATAGGCTTATTTGATGTTTAATCAGCTTCACGCATAAGAAACTCCCCCTTATATCTAAATGCATTTTCCCTTTTGACCTATTTTCCTTTGTTTGGGTCTTTATAGCAATAAATGGCTGATCAAAAGACAACTAAGGGTTACACTCCTGTTCCAGCCCATCAGCTTCTTGAACTTGGAAATTTTCTTTTTGCTCCAGATTTTTCCTCTCCTAAAATGTAGAGACTAAGCTCTCTCTTCAGTACTTGCCTGTTTCTTTTAGGGGAACTAATCACCTATGTTTGCAATTTTGGAGTCATTTTTGATTCTTTCTTCTCCCTCTCCCTCTGTAGTCCAACTATTTGCTAAATCTTCTCAGTTCTATTTCCATAACATCTCCCATGGCTTCCTTTCTTTCTCCTCATAAATACCCTGGTGGAGGCCTCATCACCACTCAGTGGCCTCACCATTTCCAATCCAACATTCACAGACTACATATTTCTAGTGTTAAAGCTCAGATCTGATCATGTTCTTCCCCAACCAATAGGCTCAGAAAGCCTCACTGGCTTCTTATTGTCCCCAGGATGAAACTTCTCTCTTTGGTATTTAAAATCTTTTACATTCTGATTTCAGCCTCTTTCAGACTTCTTTCACAGTATTCACCTTTACACATACATGCTATGTTTTAGCCAAACTGGCCCATTTGCTGTTTCCTTTAGAAAACATAGCATCTTCTCTGGGCTTTGCATGAATTGTCTCTCCTCACCTCTGCCTTTTGGAATTTAGTTGTATAAAAGCCTCAGCTCATGTGCCACTTCCTATATGAGAAATTTCCTGGTGGCCCCTTAGTTGTTGGTGCTTTTTCCAATCTTGCCTAATTTACTCTCTCAACTTTGTTTATTTCATAGCTACTTATCTTTATGGGCATGTGGTTTCCCTATAGCATAATGTCCCTGAGGTCAAGTTTTCATTTTTGTCTTTGTATCTACAGTGCCTAGAAAAGTGCCTGGTAATATCGTCTTTATAGTAATATAACATAACAGTATAACATAATTTAGTAATATAGTGCCTTGGTAATACAGGTCTTTAATAATTGCTTATTTAATTGAACTGAAAATTCAGAATAGTGCTATTATATGGTTCTGATTTGTGTTGAAAGATAAATACTTTCTGATTCATATACCAGATATCTCAATCCATCCAAGTTTGTGTTTACTTTTCATTAATACTATAATTCTCTTGACTAACATTTTTCCCATTGTGATTTTGTATTGTTTCATTGCTTTTCAGAATTTAGCTCTTATCCATTTGACTCTAGTCTTTATTAAACCATTTCATTAATATGTCATATATATTCTCTCTTTGTCCAGTGGGAATTTCAAGAGAGAGATTCACCCCCCCCCCCAAGATCACATACTAAAAGCATCTGAGTCAGAAAAAAATGCTATTCTTGTTATAGAATCAATTTCTTTATAATAAACTTCCATTGACAAAGAGGCTACCTGGTATCAAGATGATTACTCAAGTGTTGCTTCATTTTCTCTTGTTATTGGTGAATTTTCTGCCTACGTAGCACTTACCTGAACTGGGTATCTTCATAAGTAAAGTTTTTCTAAGCAGAAGATACCATTTTATGGTAACTATGTAAAATTAAATCCCTACCCCCCAAATTGATCAATGTGAAGAAATCTTTAACAATTTGTTGCTTGTTGTAATTTGAATGTTGCTATAATTTATATTTGTATGTTTTTTTTTTCCCCTCCTGCTTAGGTATGTTGATGATGTGATCAGCCGCATTGATAGGATGTTCCCTGAAATGTCAATTCACTTGTCCAGACCCAATGGAACATCTGCAATGCTTTTGGTAAGACTCAATTGATTAAGCTGAAGGGTATTATGGAGAAAGTTTGACTAAAAGATTAATTTTCTAGTCCTGAATATTGGCTTTTACTTATGTAAGTTAGGCTCTATTTGAATGGACAAATTTGAATGTCTCATTTTAATGGAAGATCTCTGTCTCTAAGAAAGACACTTTCCAAAGGGCAACAAAGTTAAACGTTCTATAATTTTCTATTGAGTCATATTCATAAAATTGTAGAATTTTAGAGCTGAAAGAGACTTTAGAATGGTACCTTTTCTGTGAGAAGTCATCTCTCTACTCCTTTGAGGAAGTAGGAGGTCTACAATATAGAACACTTCATGTTTTCAGGGTTTTTTCCCAGTATATTGATTGGTTTTACTAATTGTTTTCTTTCTTTCTTTTTTTTACCCCTTTTAAAATATTCTTTGCTTTATGGGATGCATGACTTTCTGAGAAAAGAGATAAGGAAGAATATAGTAGAAAACTTAGGCAATGTAAAAACAAAGTATGAAAATTTAAAACAAAAAAGTAGATCTCAACCAAAGAGATTCAAATCTTCTTCCCTTAAATGAGGTCTCCTGGTATGAATTCACCTCAAGAATACAGATTTTGTTGAAGTTCTGGTGTATTATCCCAAGATGCAGCATGTTGTAGTAGAAAAAATATTGTGCTAGAATTTAAAAGATAGAAGTTCATCTCCTAATTCTAGTTCCACCATAAACCTCAAGTCACAGAAACTTTTGGGGCCTCATTTTGTTCCTCCATAGCATGAAGGGATTAAATTAGGGTGCTTTTTTTTTTTTTTTTAGTTTCCTAAAATTTGGGATTCTATATCTATCAAAAGCAAATGATATTTCAGCAGCTAGTAGTAGCCAGAAATATATCCTTATAAAACATAGTTAGACAAAGAGTGAACTGACTTTATCACAAAGGATTCTAGAGTTTCTGATGTCTAAATCCTTTTTTTTTGGGGGGGGGGTAGCACCAGTCATGTTGACCTCAGTAGTTCTCATTTTCTTATATCTTTTTCTTTTCAGTCCATAAAATGTGGGATTTTGTTGTTACCTCTTTATCACATATATAGATTCAGAAAAGGTCATTATGCTTTGAAATGAAAATGCTTGTAGAAATCTTAAATTAGATTATTAATTAGGTGGTTATGAAGCACTTCAAGGATGAAAAGCATTTCTGAGTGTTTGTTTTTAATAATACTCTTTTGGAGAACAATTAAGTGAAGACAGTTTTTGAAAAGATTCCATATTTCAAAGGAAACAAAGTTTATTAGGTAAGAGCAGCTGTTATTGATGGAATATCAATGAGTTTGGGGAGTTAATACAGTGTCGTTCCTTTCCAGGCTAATTGCTGCCATTTGTTTAGAACCTGGATTGAGTGCTGTGTTCAGGTGTTTTACTTTGGGGCAGTCTTGCAAATAGCCACTCGCCTAGTTAAAGTATCTATTTGAGACAAGTAGCAAAAATGCTTATTTGGTTTATCTAATTGAGTGTATCTTAGGAAGAGAACATTTTGGTGGTTGTTAAATGTCATTTTGATAGTGGTTTAAATGACAGTGCAGATCAGTAGGAAATTTGGGCTGGCAATGACAATGACATCAAATTACATGTAACACTAAGGTTGACAGTCTTAGCTCTTCTGAGTAGCAAAAGTTGCTTTGTTATGTTGGCCAAGAAACTAAAAAGATAAAAAAAAATCATTTTTTAGAGGAAGAATAAGTGTTTTTTCTTTTGATGTTTTTGCCCATGAATGCATACCGCCGCATTCCTTGGTTAAACGTTTAGATTGACTAGCATTTAAGAGCCTATAGACTTGACTGAGGAAATATCAATCCTGTGTTTAGCACACCTGCCAGTGATCAGAGAAGTTAATGAAGATAAAAATGAAAGCATCCTCAGTGAAAGAGGTTTGTTCAAATTATCTTTGGGTCATTGAGCTTCTGTTTCATGATGAAGGTAGGAGTTTGGCATTGGAATGAATAAGCAGTGAAAGCTAGATTATCGATAAACAGGTCCACGATATTAGAATTATTTCCACCTGAGAAAGCTGGCTTTTCTATCACAGTGACCCATCAGCCACATCAATTTTCACAGGGAGTCTGTTTTAATAGACCTGTGAGAGAGTTTTTGGGCTCTGCTCAAGGGTGGAACTCATTTTATATGTACAGTGTACATGTAAATATGCCTGAGGATGATTGATGGCACATCCGGATGTCTCAAAACTGGTCACCTTCGTCTGTTGACACAGGGATATAGATTAAGTTGTTATTATTTATGGTTTTGGTTATTGGTGATACAAGTCACAACCAAAGAGAACTTTTGATGTAAAACAGTAAAATATTGTTGCTTAATGAATAAAGAAAGGGGCAAGTTGAACTGACTATACCAGTGAGAACTGTTTTAGATGTTCTTGGTCACTAGGAGCAGCAGAAATGACTTCTGATCCTAGTTCCCCAAATTCCAGACTGGCTATAAGTGCCATGGCTAAAGACTAAATATTATCCAAAAAACCAGATTGATTTAAATTCCCTGTCTCTTTAAAAAGACTTTTTACTGTTAATAGCTAAAAGGAAATCAAAATTAAAATCACAAAAGAGAAAAATAAATAGAATCCCAAGAACTGTCAGAAGCATCCTTTGGCTTCAAGGAAACCTTAGAGGAACCAAATCTATCTGTAGTTTTTTTCAACTAACTATTTATTAGCCTTGCCTAATCAGGCCTCCTAATCTTAAGCCAATTTTCTTATGAAGTCGGTGGAAATGCAAGGAAGAACTTTTACTGAAAACAAAATTTTATCTTAAGAAAATAAAATCTACTTATTGATGGATGAACTGACACAGGACCATCCAATAATATCCAATTCCAGATTTTCACTACAGCCTTGAATTTTAGATTTCATTACTAGGCCAGAATTGAATCATTTTTTTTTAAATACCAGAGTTAAGTGAGGATTCTATATCCCTTTTGGAACCTACATTCCATTTTTTTCTTTGGCTATAGAATCCCTATCCCTTTGACAAATAGATTTCTTTGTTGTTCTCCTGGACCTCTTGTGGCACTGTTCTTTGAACATTTTTGCCTTTTTTAGTCCACCCTTTTTCCTTGACTTATTTTTCTCTGATATCATTAGTTTTCTTGAAGCATAGTCTCTTAATTGCTAAGATCAAACTAATATAATAATTGAGATTTATGAATAGATCTCAGTTACTAGGTCTATGTCTAACTTAGTTGCTGTTGCCAAACACACACACACACACACACACACACACACACACACACACACACACACACACACACACGCTTTTTTGAGGCTCAGGGATCTTCCCTACAGAGCAGAGGATGTAATTTACATCTGTTCACCTGTACTATCACCTTGAACTTTTAAGACTAGATTCTTAGAAATAAAGCAGAAGCTCCTGATCAGGGTGAAATCCAGATTATTGCTGAAGACAATGGGGAAACATAGTTTTTGAGTCTTATGAATTAAGTAGCATGATAAAAGTTATGTTTTAGGAAGATTAATCTGGAAACGATATATATACCCTGGATTTGAATGATTAAAGGGGGGGCGTCAGGAATGGAGGTGGTGTGGCCAGTTGGTTGGCCATCACAATAGTTTAGGTATAAGGTAGAACCTGAGTTACAATATTGGAAGTAGGAATAGAGAGAAAAGTTCAGTGACTGAAGACATCTAAATAAGTATCTCCATGAACTGCTACAACCAGAGATAATGATAAATTTCTTCTTCTTTCCTGTGTACTCCAATATCCCTCTGAATTGTTTCACCATCTGACTTTATGATGAGGAGAAAAGTAAGACAGCAAGAAGGGAACTTCTCATCAAGGATAAGATAATTTTAAGTTGACTAATGAGTTTTTGTTAGCAACTAGTTCTGTACAGGTAGTATTCCGTGCTGGAAGAAGTGACTAAATACATATGAGGAATATTAAGAAGCCAAAATGTATTGCATGGAACTTTCTGCAGAATTTTCTACTATTTTTAATAATTTTTATAGACTCTTTCATCAAACCTTAGCCACATGAAATCAGATCAGCACTCTGAGAATGGTTTCTGAAAGTGTGAGAGGAGGGGGAGGACAATATCTTATTTGTTTGGGGGGCAGATTTTTATCCATAAGTAAAATCTAATTAGAAATTAGAATCTAGGGGGCAGCTGGGTGGCTCAGTGGATTGAGAGCCAGGCCTAGAGATGGGAAGTGCTAGGTTCAAATCTGGCCTCAGATACTTCCTAGCTGTGTGGCCCTGGGCAAGTCACTTAACCCCCATTGCCTGAAAAACAAAACAAAAACAAACAAACAAAAGAAATAGAATCTAATGGTTTCCTGAAACGTATCAGGGCAGAATTCTGAGGTGGTAGCTAAATGGCCAAAGTCAACATATGCATTTGGAGAACATTACATAGCTCAAATGTATTGTTTGGAACTTTCTCTTGAATTTGCTATTATTATAGTTCGTCTAACAAAAGTGTGTGTGTGTGTGTGTGTGTGTGTGTGTGTGTGTGTGTGTGTGTTTGCGTGCATACCCATGCACATGTATATGCACACAAACATCATAAAAATAATTGGAACTCCAGAGTAGTCAGTGAGCAAAGATGGGTTTTTTAAAAATTCCTTCTCAGCCACTTCTTCTCCTCACCAAAGACTCTTTGCTAACAAGGTGTGGACAATTTAAATACTGAGGCAATTTGTCACTCTGATTCTTGAGACCCAGTGGAACTCCAGTTCCAGTGCTCCAGTTTAGGATGTTATAATTTGTGATAAACTATTTCCCTAAGCATCTGAGTGATTAAAAATCTCCTCACATTGTATATAGAGGTGAGGCAGAATTAGGATAAGAAGGAGAGAAGAGAGAATAAGTCTGGAAATGCTTTTGGAGAGTCTTGTTTCTAAGCCGGATATAGCTATCACAGACTAACAAAAGGTCAACCCTTTAAGTCCTCACACTGCAAGACCAACCCCAGAGCTTCTAAGCAAACCCTAGTAGATTAGATATTTAGTCTGCTGAGTCAATGAGGAATTTTCCAAATAAATCCAGCAGCTATATTTGACTAAGTAGTACTCCATGTGTGCAGAAATCCATAGACAGACATAATATGTTAGCGTGTCCTCCTGAGAAACATCAGAAATATGATATTTTGTTTGTTTCCTAAGTATCAATGTAGTTATGTTACCAGCTCATCCAGGTTAAAAGTAAACTAGGGATTATATGACCAACAAAATGGAAGACTAGCCATTATCTCTGATCCTTTGAACCTTTCAATCCAAAATGGGAATTATATGCCGGAGATAAAGCAATTGTAGCTATATCCATAGTTTAGTACACCAGGTACCCAAACAAGGCAAAAACTTGAACTAACAGCAGAGAAAAAGAAACATTCCCCAGTCCCTAATTCACGCTAAGTATCCCTTCTCCCACTGCCCACCACACTCCCAGTAGCAGGGCTGCTGCCACATGTCTTTGCAACACATCTCAGCTACACAGCCTGAACCTACCTCTACCTAATGCTGCAGGGAGCCAAACTCCAAGCATTAGCAATTTTCTCAGGCTGTATAGCTGCATGGTAGCATTGTGCCATAATAGAGTTCTGCAGGAGAGTAGAGGAATAGAGAGAATGGGCATGGAAGATATTTGTATTTTTAACAGAACTCAAATTGCAACCTTAAACACTCCCCCCAGTGCCTTTGAGATCCAAACCCAATTATCAGAAATTTACCCAGGCCCCCAACGCCCAGTGGTATCATTCTCTTCTGTAGCTCAGCTGGGCTCAAACAAGAGAATGGAAAAGACCCCATATGCATCAGGCTTTGAGACTTTCCAGGGAGCCTGAAGGGAAAAAAAAAACCTAGCATTTAGCTGGGGCCATTTCTGTCCCCCCAAAAGTTATTAGAGGCAGAGACTTAGACTGGTGAACTATGAATTACATGATGTGAGAGAAGGCTGAGACTGTTTTGAGATTCTGCCCAGAAGGAAACTGCCATCAGAGAGGAGGGAGTCAGATAGTGAGCAGTAGGGAAAAATAAGGAAAAAGGACAAAAATAATACGGATGTTAAAAGAAAGAAAACTCAAAGACTTTGAACATAAGCAGATAAACCAACAGAGTAAAACATTAACAGCAGAAGGAAATATTTGGCCTCTAGATCTGGTAAGAGGTATCCATGAATAAAATTGCAAAACAAAGAAAAATTATTCAATACAAAATGAAACACAGAACCCTGTGAATTTTTTTTTTAAACCCTTACCTTCTGTCTTGGAGTCAATACTGTGTATTGGCTCCAAGGCAGAAGAGTGGTAAGGGCTAGGCAATGGGGGTCAAGTGACTTGCCCAGGGTCACACAGCTAGAAAGTGTCTGAGGCCAGATTTGAACCTAGGGCCTCCCATCTCTAGGACTGGCTCTCAATCCACTGAGCTACCCAGCTGCCCCCAACCCTGTGAATTTTGAAGAGTATGGAATCCCCGCACACTGTTCCTGAATGTTTCAAAAGAGGAATAAGAATTATGATAGCAGAATTTATGACCTGTGTGACAGAAAAATTGACAGAGTAAAAATCTTGAATCCACAGTGACAAGTCTCACCAAAGAAATAAAACAAAGGCTAACTGATTGAGGATACAAGTACACAGAAGGACAGTTTGGAAGAAGGGAAACAGAAAGCAATAACATTAAAAGAAAACATACCTTCCATTCAAGCAAAATATATTGATATTGAAGATAGAATGCATCTATACAACTTAAAAGATTATAGGTTTCCCAGAAGAACATGACAATCTGAACATTTATAATGCAAGAAATAACAAAGTGTCACTTGAAAAAAATCTATAGATCACTTCTGGGGAAAAATACAAACAAAAACAACTGAGACTGCAAACATAGTGTTTAATTTAATGATCCCATTGAGAAACAACAAATTCTACAATTGACCATGAAAAAGACCTTCAGATATAAATGAAAGGAAATTTTAATAAAACAAGACTTCTTTACCCATCAGAAAACTCAGGAGGGAATGGAATAGTGTGTTCTGAATAGATTAAACTATCCAATAAAATGAAAGAGACTGACAGATTATATAAAAAAGCAAAACTTCACAATCTGTTGCTAACAATAAACATATTTTAAAAACAAAGACATGAACAGAATAAAAACGAGAGCTTGGAAAAAATTTCTATGTATTAAGTGAATCCAAAAAAGAACAATTTATATAATAATAACAATATATTGTAAAGACAACCTTGAAAGACCTAAGAACTCTGATCAACACAATGACCAACCATAATTCCAGAGGACCAGTAATCAAACATGCTACCTACATCCTGACAGAGAGGTGACCTACTCAAGGTACATAATGATACAAGAGTTTATTTTGTTTGACTGTGTATATTTCTTTCAAAGGCATTTTCCCCTCCTACCACCCACCTCAGCCCATTGAAAGAGTAGGAAGAAGGGAAAATACCATAATAGAATCTTTTTATGAGACAAATGTAGTTCACGTACTTATACCAGCAAATGATAAAACATGGGGAACTATCGACCAATATCGTTAGTGAATGTCAGTTCAAATTTTAAAATTAAATCCTGTCAGATTAAAAGCAATTCATTCATTATGTCAAAGTTGGATTTAAACCAGGGGTGCGCGGATGGTTCAGCACTAGGAAAACAATCAAAAGTATTAGTCATATTAAAAACAAACCAAAACAACCCTAAAGTCACATGATTATCTCCATAGATATAGGAAAAGCCTTTGATTTATAATGGTACTTTTTGTGATAGTAAATAATTGGAAACCAAATAGATACCCATTGTTGGGGAATGGCCAAACAAATTGTGATAGAGTCAATTCTCCTAAGATATGATGTGTTTTCCTAAAAATTACTGCACTTTGTAGAATTACAGAATGAAAACCACAGAACTTACAGGGAAAATGAAATAAGGGACACAGCACTAAAAACCCTTATCAGTGACACACACACAAAAAAGATAGGAACCTAATTTAAGTTATAGCAACTATAACTGTACTCATATTAAAAGGTTAATGCATAAGTATTATAATAACTAATGATGGAATCTAGATGAATGATGTGGGAAGATGATGAAGTTAGTGGGTAGGGATCAGCCTTACTCCATTCACAGTTTCTGCTATAACACAAAGTATACTGTATGGTACTTTACCTTGAAAAAGATCTTAAGTTTGCTTGTGTAACCAGGCATCTGAAGGGTTGCAGCATATGAGTTATTATAAAGAGGTGGAAGAAGAAATACTGAAATCTGATAGAGACTTGTAACAACTAGATACGAATAAGTGTGGCTCCCATCCTCAAATTGTTTCACATGCAGACAAAATCATGCCTAATCAGACTTGACATTTTTGTTATGCTCAGATTATTCTTTAATATGTCCATCATGTTGAAACAAATTTTTTTAAAATAGGTATCATCACAGTATTGACTATACATAAAAGTAATGAAATTTTACTGTGCTATATAAGAAATGATGAATGGGATTAATATAGAGAAACATGGAAAGATCTACATGAACTGATGCAGAGTAAAGTAAATAGAGCTAAGAAAACAGCTTATCTATGTGTCTCAAATCTTAGCCAAAATAGACTCCAAAATGTAAGCTTTTTTATAAGATCGTCAAGCATATCCATGTCTCATCTAGTTCAGTTGTTCTGTTTTGAAGCTTTGGAAGTATTTACAAATTAGTAAATTGGAGTCTGTTTTTATTCTTTGAAAGAATGAGTACATTTATCCAAAATAACTCTAGTTATGTGACTATTTGGTTGAAGTTAATCAATTAGCTAACATCTACTTATGTTCAAGTATTATAAAAGAGTAACTGAGTTAGATTGATTTCTTGCTTAGAGTGATATATTTTTTAAAAGAAAGAAAAATTGAATCCCAGTCCCACAATTTTCATTACCTTAGTTTTCTGGGGAAAAAAAAATCTTCTTTATTTAAGGATTTGTATAGCATTTGATTTGCAGAAGAACAAAGTGCTTTGCCAAATATAAAATTACCCACATTTAAGCTAGCTTACAATCTCTTCAGCATTTCTGTCTGGTCTATAAAAATTAAATGTCATGCTTTTGTGTAATGTTTCCTTTGTAAAATCACTTTGATATGTTATTTCATTTTAGCCTTCCAAACTGTACAAGATAGATTTAGTTAAATTGCTTATGTTTCTATACATTATTTTATCTATCTGCAAGCATGTTGATTCTTTGGGATTTAGGATGAAGACTGATATCACAGACATACCTCTGATTCCAGCAAGTGTTACTATAAAGTAGTGGGACAGAGTAAATCCCCAGGCTTAGTATGTCTTAGACTCCTTGCAAAAGACTGGTGAATATGCTAGGACCCATAGTTGTAGGATTTGGTCTTGACCCTCAGTATCCTTGCCAATTATTTTTTTACATTTGTTCTCTGGCGGCGCTTCCCAGTTCTGTGCCCCTTGCATAACTTGCTTATTTGTCTTTCTCTTAAAGGGTTTTATATCCTTTCTGTTCAGAATCATTGCTTGTCTGCTGATCTTTGTGTTATGTTAATGGTGTATGTTTGAGATTTATTCTTGTATCTCTT
The DNA here is from genome assembly GCF_027887165.1 of Monodelphis domestica. Lineage (NCBI taxonomy): Eukaryota > Metazoa > Chordata > Mammalia > Didelphimorphia > Didelphidae > Monodelphis > Monodelphis domestica. Next base: position 465,903,297 of record NC_077227.1, on the reverse strand, counting down.
CTGGCATCTTGTAGTAAATGTTTGTTGAAAGAGTAAGTTTGTGCTCTACTTCCTAAAGGACTAAAAGGCAGCTCCCAGATAAATACAGTGTGAGATAAGACATTGAAAAATAGAGACCATCTAACAGAAACACAAGGTTAGCAGTTTCTGAGAGCCAATCTCAAACAGATTCCAGCGAATGGACAATATAGCTGTCTCTGTTTTCTAGCCAGTAAGGTAGAAAGAGCTACATTGGTTTATGTTGTTTTTGTTTTATGACAACAAAACACTTACTAATTCATCTGCAGAGATAAATTTTTTCCCCTCTAGAACTAGACTCAAATGGGAATTTAGTGTGTGGTTCCTTATATAAGTATTTATTATCTTTGGTTATCATAAAGATGATGAATATGCTCTTGAGAAGGCAATTGATATAGCCTTCTTTAGTTTTTTTTAAGATCAGTAATTAGCCCACTTGTACTACTCTACAATTTGCTTTATATTCCTTGTTTGTTTTATTAAATCAATGATCTGGTTAATTTAAGGCATTTAAGAGTGTTAACCCTTAAAGCAATGCCTAATTCTCAGGAACTATTTGGTAGCAGTGTAGTATGAATATACTGTGCTAAAGGGGAAAAAGCATTAATTCTGGAGTCACAGAACCAGAGGTTTTTGCTTGATTGGTTTTTTAAACCCATATCATCTGTCTTAGTATCAACTTTTTTTTTTTAAACCCATGCCTTCTGTCATAGAATCAGTACTGCTTATTGATTCTAAGGCAGAAGAGCAGTATGGGCTAGGAAATGTGCATTAAGTTACTTGCCCAGGGTCACATGACTAGTTCATGTCTGAGGCCAGATTCAAATCCAGGACCTCCTGTCTCTAGGCCTGGCTCTCAATCCACTGAACCACCCAGCTACCCCTCCTTAGTATCAATCCTGAGACAGAAGAGGCTAGGGCTAGGGCACTGGGGTTAAGTGACTTGCCCAGGGTAACAGCCAGGAGGTATCTGAGGACAGGATTTGAATGCAGTTCCTCCTGACTCCAAGCCTGGTGTTCTAGCCACTGTGCTGCCTAGCTGCCCCCGAATCTGGGTTTGAATCCTGCCTCTGGTACCATTGTAATCTTCAACAAGTCATTTAGCCTCATTAAACTTCACTTCAGTGAAGGGGTTGAATTAGATATCTTTAACGTCTAGGTCTCTAGAGGTATGGTACTATGAGCCTATCATTTACATAACTTCCCTGACTCTCACCCTTAAGGAAAACTCCTATCTTTAGTGTTCTCTAATGGAGACTTTCAATTTCCTTTCACATTTTCATGGGTTCATTCTCAAGCTTGGGGTTATATCTTCTTTTACCCCATTTCTTCTAACACCTTCAATAGTGAATCAATGCTAGAAAAAGATGTTCTTGCTAAAAAAAACTTTGATTGACTTTTACTATACAATGGTTAAATATATTTAGTAGAAGCCATTTTAATTGACCTTTTGAGTCAGATTTTAATATTTTTCAACTTGTCTGTTGAGAATTCAGGGAAGTTAGTGGCATATCCCCCTACTAAGATCAGCTTCAACTGGTTACTATTTGGAGTCAGCTGATGAGATTGCCTTTTTTTTATTTGGTATTTTTATAATCATAGGATCATAGCTCCAAAAGCTGGAAAAGACCTCAAAAACCTTGTCATTTACAGATGAGGAAACAGAAGCCCAGGAGAGTAAGGAACTTAGCCAAGGTCACATATGTGGGAATTATCACCCTTGGTCATTTAGGTCCTCATCTGGTTATCCATGGGTTCTGCTCAAATTAGAAAGATTGCTCAATCCCAAATGCCACAATACTGAAAAATTATGTCCAGTGTTACAAGCTAAATATATTGTAGATCTTCACAACTGGCCAATACAAATCTGGCCTCTAAGGGCAGGCTTTTTGTTGTTATCATCTGTTCATTCAGTCATGGTTGACTCTTGTGATCCTGTGAACCATAGAATGTCAATCCTGTCAGTGGGATTTTCTTGGCAAAGATATTTGTGTCCTTTGCCATTTCCTTCTCCAAAAGATAGGTTGCCCTTAGGACAGTGTTTGAATCGGTGTCTTATGTGTTTGTGTGATAGATTTTACTTTTCATACAGATTCCCTCTTCTCTACCCCCTTTCTCCTACCCCTCTCAGATTTTAGTAGAAGTTGCCAGTATGGCTCACTCAAGCAGACTTTTGGCTGAATTGGAACTGTTGCTCACTTCAATCAGTGGGATCAGAGAAAGGCATTTATGAAGGGTTCTTCTGAATTACTCATGGATATTTTTTCCAGTGACTTTTGGATGTAAGTCCTAGATCACTTAAGGAGTATCAGTTCAGCTGCTTTTCATGCTGGGAAATGGGAAAGTGTAGTTATTTTTAGGGAGTGAGCCCATATGTTGTGAAAACAAAGAGGGAAATGCTATAGGCACAGTCTTCCTAAAGTCCTTTAACTTTTTAGCTTTAACTTTTTTTTTTCAGGTATGCTAGAAATAACTTCAATGAATGCCTTTTAATGGTACATTGAGTTTTCTTCTACTAGTTAGTCTTTTTCAAAAGATTGACCATCAGTTGTTGAATTTTATTTTGGCCACAGTAGTTAATGAGGACAGCATTACTGAGGCAAGGAAGAATTATGATTTGTACAAGTGGAAGGAACTAGCCATATTGACAAAATTGAAGGTCTTTCAGAGTATTGAAAGTTTTTTCATAGAATCTGAAATAAATTTTGCGTTTTCAGTTTTATAGTTTATAATATAAACACAACTTTGCAGGTATCATTTAATGTAATCCTCTACTGTGGCTCAAACAACCTACTAAAGTAACAGAACAGCTAGTAGTATCCCCTTTTTACAGATGAGGAAACTTTAACTTAAAGAGAGGAAGAGTCTTGTCTAAAGTTCCACGGCTAGTGAGTCTTGCAGTTACAAGCAGGTGTCTCCTGATTCCAGGTTCAGAGTTCTTCTAACTGCATACCACCCCACCTCCAAAAAAGAAAAATATAGCTGTCCTAAAGTTTAGTAACTGTTTTTGAAATGCCACATTCAGACTGGCAACCTAAATTATAGGCAAAGAGAAGCATTTAAAAGTGCATGAAAGGGGGCAGCCAGATGGCTCAGTGGATAGGGAGCCAGGCCTGGAGATGAGAGACCCTGGTTTCATATGTGGCCTCATATACTTACTTACTAGCTATGTAACCTTGGGCAAGTTACTTAACCCCCCATTGCCCGGCCCTTACCACTCTTTTGCCTTAGAACCAATATCCAGTATTATTGAGGTAAAGTTTTTGTTGTTGTTGTTGTTGTTTGGTTTGGGTTTTTTTCAGTGCATTAAACTTAATGAAGAAGCTAGATGCTTTGATTTCATTGATCTCATCATCTTGCTTCAAAAAACATGTAACATTGTACCAGAAACTGGAATTTCACAAAAATGGTGTTTTGGGACCTTTATAATTTTCTTAGAAAGAAGACACTGCCATAAAATTTTATTAGCAGGACAAAGGTGTTGGTCAATAGTCTCTTGATCCCTCACGGCATTGTCTCAGGGTTTATATTTGACCAAATGGAATAGTGCTTCTCAATATCTAGTATGTCAATAAGATGAACCAAAATGAAGATACGGTTCCTGCATCATCATCTAGGTTTTGTAAAGTTATTAGTGCACGTGCCTTAGCTATTTTCTCTAGACGAGCAAGTCGTCTTGGGTTTCAGATTTATACACAACAATTGTATCTCATTAGCCTGGATTTACACCACATAGGCCAAGCATGTAAATAATTGAAACCTTCCAGAGCTGTGTTAAATCCTCAGTTGATTTTAAAAGGCATTTATCTTGGTATTTCACTCTGTTCCTTAATCCCAATCTACACACTTGATTTTTTTCCCAGCTAATCTTTTAATCGTATCTATGCATTGAAAGAAAACAGTTGTTTCCAGTGAATAATGTTTGGAAATGACCAAATAAAATAATGTTTAAAATTAAAAAAAAGAAAGAAAGAAAACAGTTGTTCAGTTTTAATAGAAAGTACCACACAATTCATTTCTGGTGGCAGTGGAGTGAAAGGAGAGCAGTTTGTTTTTAAGTTACTGAAATTCAGAAAGTTGGCATCTATGCTGAAACTTCAGCTCTCATGTTAACATATGTGAGTGTAACAGAGTGAACAAGATGGGCTGAGGCCACCGTAAAAGGTGAACAGAATGGCACATTTTGTGATTGTTTTTTCAGACTTTTTCTAAAGAATGTCATGATTTTGATCACCATTTCACCCCCACATTTATTGGTTAAAAGTGAATTTATTATATTTTCATGTAGGAAAAAAATAGAAGAATGATTAGACAGAAATCTCATATGTATTTGCTTTAAGAACTAGGGGTTTGTAAGTATAAATCAAATGACTATATTAACTTTTATGATCACCAGGGCTTTTCAAGCCCAAAGGGATTGAGATAGCTTGGCAAAAACATGAAATACATTTAATTTTCAAAAAAATTTTGTCTTTTCTCAAAATAAGAAGTTTTATATTTTGACCATTTTGTGAATAACTACAGCACGCTTTTTTTTTTTAAAGCAGAGAAACAAACATACCTTTTTATGTTTACCTTTCTGGAAATGGATTAGTTGTATATAATGTTTAATTCACTACAAAACTATAGTTTCTATAATCTCCAAATATAGAAATATGAGGGGGATTTTAAAAGTGAAGATTTTAATTTATTTTAAATATTTAATTTATTTTCAGGATTTTAATAATCTGAAAGTAGAAACATTTTTGGAAATTCACAAAAAATCTAGTTTTGTGATATTTAGAACCCTTAACATATGGATTTGTAAAAAAGTTATTTTCAGTTATCTTTTTGAATAATGCTATGGGCAAGGAATAATAGGCATTTAGGAGTCCAGAAATGTATAAGACCTAGCCCTTACCTATGAAAGAATTATGCTCTAATAGAGAAAATAGGACAGAGACATAAAAAATATAGCAAGCAATATGAGCCAGACTTGCAAAATTAATAATAATAATAAGCAGTATAGGAATTATTGCAGGAGTTCAGAGGAGAGAAGGTGGGATAGGCTTTTTTTTTTTAAATTTTTTTTAAACCCTTATCTTCCTTCTTGGAGTCAATACTGTGTATTGTGGTAAGGGCTAGGCAATGGGGGTCAAGTGACTTGCCCAGGGTCACACAGCTGGGAAGTGTCTGAGGTCAGATTTGAACCTAGGACCTCCCAGGGATAGGCTTTTAAGAGGAGGTGGGACTTCAAACTTTTTAGGAAGGTAGAACTGCAACTAGCATTAGGAGGAAGGTGAGGAATTCATTTAAGGGGAAGCAAAGATGGAAAGGTTGCCAATCCTATCATCTGTGTCTTTTCCCACACTGTTACTCCAGTGTTTTGGTGGATCTAATTAGTTTGGATAATGACAATGATAATAATAATAACTATTGTTATAGCTGATACTTATATGGGACTTTAAGGCTTCTGAAATACTTTACACACATTATCTCGTTTGGTCCTTAATTCTGAGAAGTAGATATTAAAGATAATAGGATCTTACCCAATTTTATTGAAACTCAGAAAGATTAATTGACTCATCTGTGGTAATGATTGGAGGTGGGTTTTAAGGCTTGGTCCCTCCTGATTTATAATTCAGCACTTTGCCCAGTATACCATTCTGGTTCATGTTGTAACCTATCTAATGCTTTCTCATTCTACATTAGGATTATCCTTCTCTACACCCTTCATAAATTGTTTCTAGTAAATCTACCTAATATGCCTGGTGCCTTCTTCTTAGTTCATAGCATCAAGAAATGGAAGGGATCTTAAAAAGTCTACGCATTTCATTTTACTGATAAGGAAACTGAGGCCAAAAGTCATTAAGTGACCTGCCAGAATTCACATAAGTAGGATATATCATAGCTGGAATTTGAATTGAAATTCTTCCACTCCAGATCCAGGCCTCTTGCCAACTGTACCAAAGGTCTTCTAAATTTTGTGGATGTGGATGTTTTGTAGAACCCTTTTCTGAACACACTTATTTTTGATAAGGTCTTTTACATTACTTCTTCTAAGCAAGTAATTGTTGGTAATCTGCCTATTTATGCCTTCCTGCCTTTCTCCATAATCTTGATTACCTATGATTTTAATTCTTCAGTCTGGATTTGATTTGAAGCAGTATCACATATGTGGTAGGATTTTTTTAAAATGGGTTTTTGTGTCAGGGAGCAGCTTCAGATCCTATAGTTTCCCAAAGTAATCCAATCTGTTCCTTTCCTTCTATTCAACTCTGGCCCAGCTTACTGTCCATATGTAGTACTTTTATGTTCAATTTATATTTACAAATGGAGTAACTTATTAGGCTGCCTGATCAACTGAATGCTATAATCTGAGAAATAGTCATGGTTACTCATTTGATTTTTCCTATTTGTATTGCTTGATTGATTTCATTGGTTTTAAGTCTCACGAGGCCCTATTTACAGTGTCCTATGTTCTAATGCAGTTAGCAAAATTTCTTCTGTCAACAGGAAGTTCTAAAGAACTTCATTGTTTATATTGGATTCTTTCATTTGCACAATGTATAGTGTGGACACTGGGTGAGCATACATCTTTGTCACCTTGTTTTGTACTTCACTTCACTTGCTATTTATAACCCAAGACTAGTTAAACATGTTTACCTTTGTGGTTGCATCAATCAAGAACCTTGATTGATCTTAACAAGTGCAAGGGGACAGACATCTTAATGGACTGGACTTCACTCTCTTGAATCAAGTCCTTTTTTGGTAGGGAACAAAAAGTAAGATTTTATATTCTGTGTAGCTCTTAGTCATTTATGGGACTATGAAGATGTGATCTCTGGTGGAAAATCATCCACAAAACTATCCAAAACACATACTTTTTTTTTTTTTAAGCCTTACCTTTCACCTTAGAATCAATACTATGTATTCATTGCAAGGCAGAAGAGTAGTAAGGGTTAGGCAATAGGGGATTTACTTGTTTTCTTTGGATATTTTCATAAAGATTAGAAAATAAGCATATAGGCGAATGGCTGTTAATGTCTTGTTTTTCTTTGTTGGGTAATGATAGCTTCTGTATCCATGAACTTTTGCATTTTTTGTAATCTCCACTATAAGATATTTTGGAAATAGATACCTGAAAGCCTTCTAACTTATTGCCTTCAGCTTCTCTTTCTAGCCATTTTTCCCAAGTTAATTTTCTTTTGTGCCATTTCTGCATCCTCACAGGGTGCTAAAGTGTTAGAACCTAAATGTGATGGTTTCGTGGCATCCCATTTATCCTGTTTTACATTTCCATTGCTCTCTTTCTAGTTTCATCTTTCCACCCACACTGTCATCATTGTATTTCTGTACATATTATATATAAAATCTATTTGCTGATGGGGAAATAAACATATAGTTTTAGAAATGGGAAGGCAATTTTAGAAGATAACTATAGAATGTTTGAATATAAAATATTACAAGTAGAAGAAACTATGGAGAACATCTGTCCCAACCATCTCATTTCTTGGGCTTAAGAAGAGAGAGGCCTACAGGGGCTATGGTACCACTATCCTAGAAAAGTTACTTATACAGATAGAAATGGCACATTATACAGGTGGCTGGAGAAAAAGAATAAAGATTTTTCTGCTAAAAGAATAATAATATGAATAACAGAAATCTTATTTCATCATGAAATATTTTCAGAAAATAATTCCGTTTTTTCCAGCTCTATTTTCTTTTTTCATACAGCCTTTGTCAAATGATGATTTTGTTGATAAATTTAGCTTGCTTTTGGGACTTTTTGGGTGGATTGAGCCTACCCTCAAAAGGAGAAAAGATTTTATAGCTTCCATTCATTCTCATTAAAACCAGAACACTGGCATCTTAACTTTTACATCTTGTTCCAGGAATTTTAAGTAGTCGGATTGTATGGAAGTGGGTCTTATTAATTGCAAACAGGCTAGACATCTGTTCACTAACATGGAATTTTTTTTTTTAGCTCTGTTGTGTTTTTATATATGATACAGAAGCCATGCTTAAGTTAAGGTTGTCAAGGTTGCTGTTGTGAGATCAGATTTGTCAGTGGCTTATAATGAAACCATAAAAATGAATTTCAGACTGAGTCTTGGGCTGCAGGAGTTTGATCTGAGAGCACTTAAGTGGTTTAGGATTGATAGATTTTATCTCCAGTCTATCAAGCAGACACTGCTTGCCCAATATGACTCTTAAGGTACATACCCTTCTGGTCTGGTGCCAATTCTGTCTCCAGGGCCCAGTGAATGGAAGGAAGCAGCTGTCCTGGGCCTGGGTCTTGCAGATGACTCCTGACTGTTGCCTAATACAAGTTTCTGGTCAGTGATTTCGGGAAGCTACCACTGGAGAATGTCTTAACTGATGCTTAAAAAAAACAACTGCAGTTCATATACACGTAGACGTAACATATCACTGAGGTGAATCAGGATAGTCTGTCTCTCCTTCCTTATACAAAGCTCTCCAGCTGCCAGTGGTGTTTCTTTTCATCCCTTTGTGATATTATCCTTTCTTTTCAGGGTTGCAGCTAATATTTGTCATAATGTGATTTTGCCAGTGTAAAAATATTAGGGCACGAGGCATGACAGAGTACACAGTGTGCTTTGTCTCAGTTTTTATATAATCTTAATGGTTGGTTCTTTTAAGGCTTACTGTTAAACCTTTATCAAAGCCAGACTACCCTTTTTCTTCTAATGCTAATTTCTTTTTCCTGATGGTGAACAAAATAAAGTAGTATAGATAATCCCAAAGAAGTATGATGAGAAAAACATTAAACTAGGAGTCAAGATGGTAGATTGTCAAGACTAATTGTTCTTTTTGATTATACAGCAAACATTTATCATGGACAATTTATATGACCTGTGCCTCAATTTTTTCACATTAGAAATAAAAAGCATCATTGTGGAACCGCAATGCTCATGACCCTCATAGATAAAAAGATATTCTAGCTTCAAGTGCCTCAAATGTCTCTATCATTGGATCCAGAAATCCCACTGTTAGACATATCCCAGGAAGATCAAAAATAGAAAAGAGTAGTATAACTTGGGAATCTGAATGAGATAGTTACAGGTGCCTGAGTCACAGGTGCCCAACTAGTTTGTACTCTTTACCTGGTTACCAGCATCTGCTTTGGGCAATTTTTCATATTGCATGGTCAAAATATTCAGTGTTCTCTCATGGTCTTTGAAAACTATGACTTACTAAAAGGCCAAGTCCTTAAGAGTTAAAGAGCTTCCTTTCCAAACTGAAAGTCATTAAGTTTTCATTCCTCTCTTTACTCCCGTGAATCTAGAAGTATAGAGGATCAAAGATACCAGCTCAGTTTTACCAGTTTCCTTTTGGTGTTTAGGGTTCTCTTTCTAAGCCTTGGCTCCAGGAATTCCAAAGTTAATGAGTACTGTATGATTTAAGTTCAAACTTATTAGCCATCATGTTTGGAAAGTCATATAGTCATTTTTAGTCACCATTGCTAAAGATGCAAATTACACATATGTAGTGATCATGACAGTTTCATATCCATTTTGCATGTAATGCTGCCTTATTTATTGCTGAGGTTTCCTTCCTAGATGCGATTGGCATGGATCCAAAGACACCAGAGATCCAAATGAGTGGCACTTAGAAATGCTCAATCAGGACTGTAGGAATCCTTAGACCACTAGAATAAATCATTGATGGAAAGGTAAATACTCTGAAGTATTGAGTATTTTTTTTCTTAGCTCATATATTCTCTAAAGACATGTTTAGTCCTTTTAATTACATGTGCAGAAGGAAGGCACCCCAGGGTGATCATTTTTCTCCTTAAAATTTTTCCAAAGTCGAGTTATTTCCTTATTGGTTTTTCAGAAGGTAGTCTTGCCCGAGAGTGAAGAATGTATTTCCCCTAGGGGGCAGTCCCTAGCTGTGTGACCCTGGACAAGTCACTTAACCCCCATTGCCTAACCCTTACCACTCTTCTGCCTTGGAAATGATATACAGTATTGATTCTAAGACAGAAGGTAAGGGTTACAAAAAATGTACTTCCCCTGAATCTCAAAGGCTATAATGTCTTTCATGTAGTTCAGATACTCCTTGGTCCTAGATATCCCTATGGAAAGTATTGAACTGCTTTACTAACGTCCCCAGAGCATCTTTAAACTTAGCAGTTGCCTTCTCATCTATGTGAACATATTAAACATTTTGGAGTATCTGCACTGTTCTGAAGAATCTCCCAAAGGTAATGGTGTCTTCGTGTATGTGTACGTATGCCACTGCATAAGACAAAGATTCTTCCTTCAACAGAGGAACTGTTATGTAGTGATTTTGGAGAAAGTATTCCTTGCAAGAAAGTTTTCCAAATGATGATAATAAAACTTTCTCCCACATAAATATTGGCCTCCTTTCTATGGCATTCAAATAATAATGTTGATTGATATAGATGATGATTGAACAGCTGGAGAAAAAGGACTATACTCTCTCTATAGGAATGACAAAAAGATAATACCTCCCAAAGTTAATTATTTTCATCTTTAAGAGAGAGAGAAAAAATCCCTCTTCAAGAGATTAATAAATGATAAGTTCTGAAACTAAACCACCTAGCTTCCAACTTACTTTTTTTGATTATCTTGCTTTGGGACAGGTATGTTTGCTTATTCAGTCTCCAAAGAGGACATGGGTTTTAATAATAGTTACTCTCTAAATTGGTTTCCAGGCTATCCCCTAGCTTCAGCACTGGATAGCAATGCTTTCGTCTCTTTATGTGTGGTGTGTATTCTGTGCACTCCCCTCTCTTATTATCTAGGTTGAGAATGGCATCTGAGTAGTACAATGGATAGAGTGCCAGACCTGAAGTTGAAAGGACCTGTGTTCAAATCTTGCCTCTGACACTTCCTAACTGTGTGACTCTGGGCAAATCACAATTCCAATTGTCTGGCCCTTCCACCCTTCTGTCTTAGATATTGGATATTGATACTAAGAAGGTAAGGTTTAAAAAAACATGTACATCTAGCTTGAGAATCTGAGAGGAATGTAGACCTCTCATTCCCATTCCACAGAAATGACAATAAATGTAAGCATTACAGTGATGCCATTCACCCCACCTCCTACCCCTTTATCCTAGGGGATTCTTATATGGTACATGGTACAAAACAGCAAAAGCTATTAGGGAAGACGGGTTTCTACAATTATTCTTGCAGTATGAAAGGTAAGGAAAGCACTTTGGAAAGTTGGAGCCTCTTGATGTGCCTGTGTTGTGTCACTTATGGAGAGAAAGGTAATAGGAGGGAGGTAGATGAAAGTTGAAAATATGGAAAATAGGTAATGATGCTTTACAAACAAAAATACTATTAAATGCCCAGGGATACCATTCTGAGTGAGGAGGGTAATATTGTTGTCGTTTTTTGATTGGGAAGTATCTTTAACACTTTCTGGAATCAAAAGACAAAGCTTTTATCATCAGGAACAAATCCGTCTATCAGTAAGGCATGCTTTTTACAAAAACATGGATCCACTATTACGTCATAAATGGGGCACAAGTTTAGTATTGTTTCTCCAGGAAATCATCACTACTTTTTCAATTTTTGTTCCCTTTGTGACCAATGGCATAGATTACTAAGGTAGCTGGCAAGGGTTACAACCATAGAATATTAAAAGAATTTAACTGGACTAAAATAGGGAATAAACCAGTTGGCTCCAGTCAATTAGCCATAGACATCAAAATGTCATTCCTTCTAGTGGTTTGGTGGATTAAGAGCCAGGCCTAGAGAGACAGGAGGTCCTGAGTTCAAATTTGGCCTCAGCCACTTCCTAGCTATGTGACCCTGGGCAAGTCACTTAACTCCTTATACCACTGTTCTGCCTTGGAACCAGCATACAAAGACAGAAGAGTGAGGAATTTTTTTTAATGTCATTCCTTCTGAAAATAGAACTAGCCAGTGGCAGTCAAGTCAGTCGCCATTATAACTGATTAGTGATAGTCACCTTCTAGTCTTGTCCCCTTATTAACAATATGCTTTACCAAAAGAAGATATCACCAATTTACCTCTAATAATGGAGAAATCATTCAAAGCACTTGATTTGTGTTGATTTTTTTTATGGATGCACTATTGCAATTACATTAAATTAATGAAAGGTAAATTCCAGTCTATGGGGGGCGGGGAGAACCCTTGTAAAAAACCTAATTAGCATGTTTGTTTATTTTAGCTTCTCTTGGCTTAATTGCATCTTATCTTGCTATTTACAAACAGGCATCATTAAAGAGTAATGAGTGTGTGAAGAGACAGCATTTATATCTGCTGCAGATGAGATAACAGGAAGGGGAGGGGAGAGATTGTATATTGTCTTGTTACTACTTTTCTATTACATTAAAGGAGAATACAATCTGATCCATGGAACTGGCCTGGGGACAGGCACAGGATTTTGCAAGGTTCTAGTTTGTTCTTTTTCTGATAGAATTCCTTTGTTCTTAATTTGTGTAAAGGTGAACATATCCAATTCTCTTGTGGTCTTAGCTGGTAATATTTCAGTTAAATATTTTCCTTCCTTTCCTTTAAACCCTGCATTGCAGGGCATCCAAACTTTGAGTCAAAAGAGGATTCCCTGAGATGCTGAAGAATCTAGCTAGAATGTGGGGGGCTTTCCCTGGAGATCCAAGCCCTAATGACTTCAGCAACCTGGAGGTCAATATTGAATGTTAAAGTTTAACAGATATCACAGTGACATTCTTCATTTTAAAAAAATGTGACTTGCAATAGAATTATAAGATTACAAAAGGTGGTTGTATTTTCTTTACTGGGTATTTAGTCAGCTAACATTTTGTTTTCTTTTTTTTAATATCCATTTAAAAAATTTTTGAGTTCCAAATCCTCTCCTGCCCTCTAGCCCCTCCCCTAACCCATTGGAAAGGCAAGCCATATGATACCCATTATAAATGTTAAGTCATGCAAAACATATTTCTATATTAGTAGCCCACACTGTGTAACCAAATTGTCACTCAAGTTTATAAAGTCAGAATACTGAAGTTTAATTGGATTCTCAGCAAAGAAGAAATGGAGAGAAATTCAGAGGAATTCCTGGGTCATGGGATTTGGAAATTCCTCTTCCCCTAAAGCAGTGATGAGAGTGCTTCCTCCCTCCCCAGTCTGGGGGCAAGGGGTGGGGCAGGGTAGAGGGGCCGGACACAGCTCTCAAGTCTCTAGGAGGAGCAGGCACAGCACTTGGTCTGGGGGGTGGGGAGGACCGGCATTCAGTCTCTAAAGATTCGCCATCACTGCCCTAGAGTTTCTGTGATTTGTAGAATAAAATGGAAATAAAGTTCTCTATCTGAGGAGTAGAAGTAGACCTATGAGAGACCCCTTCTACCTCCCAGGCAATGTTTCCTTCTAAGTACAGAAACCTGACAAGTCAAAGGATACTGCTTCCTCTGTCATGTGAATATCATTTTTATATTACTATTATTGAAAATCATTTAAAGTAAAAAGTCAATTAAAACCTTGGTTTTCTCAGAAGATATCTATTTGACTGGAAATTCCCTTTTAAAATGTATTTAAAGTAAGGTTATAGGTATTTATATTTTTCTGGATATTTTCTGTTTTTCTTTATAAAATGTGATAATGAATTTTTAGGCTTTCTAAATAGAATTATCTTGGGGGGGAGTTCTGACTGCTGTATCCTAGGGACAACATTTAAAGGAGAGATAGTTATTACCCAGCACAACCTAACCAGGGCAATAAAGTTCTGGAAGTAGGGGGAAACTAACTTAAAGTTGTTCCATTTTCAGTTCACAGAATTATGGGGGGCATATTCATTGAATTTTAAAGTGACCTTGTACATTTATTGATTTGAATTGAAATTTTCTACATCAAGTTCAAGTTGGTACATTTCCTACAGGCTAAATATTTAAAAGTCAAGTGCTGCCTAACTGGGTATCAACAGCAGAAACCAAAATTAATAGGGAAAGGTTGCCCCAAAAGGTAGAAATGTTGGCTTTTTAATACAAATGGCAAGCATTGAATGTATGCTATGGTGAGCTCCACCTTGACTAGAATCACTAGTATATTTATTTATGCCTGACAACTGGTTCTACAGCCAAAGGGTGAAAATTCTTATCCCACCTCTGATATTAACTTCCAGTTTGACTTTGGTGTCACTGAGCCTCAGTTTCCTCATCTGTAGCCTCTATTGTCCCTTAGTTAATGATTTTCCATTGTAAATCTGGAGTTAAAGTTAGAGTATTATTTAAGAGGATCACCCTAAATAAGAAGGGAGAATCTTCCCCATTGAGAAAGAAAGGTTATACATGTGCCATCATGCAGAACATATTTTCATATTAGTCATGTTGTGAAAGAAAACAAATTTTAAAAAAAGGAAAGAAAAAAAGTAAAAAATACAATGCTTCAATTCGTATTTAGACTCCATCAGTTTTTTTTCCTGGAAATGGGTAGCATCCTAAGTCCTTTGGAATTATTTTAGATCTTTGTATAGCTGAGAAGAGTTAAGTCATTCACAGTTGGTTATTTGATAATATTGCTGTTGCTGTGTACAGTGTTTTCCTCATTCTGCCTACTTCACTTTGCATCAGCTGCATAAGTCTTTCCAGGTTTTTCTGAAATCATCCTGCTCATCATTTCTTATAACACAATAGTATTCCTTCCCAATCATATATTACAACTTGTTCAGTTATTCCCAATTAATGGGATATCCCCATAATTTCCAATTCTTTGCCACCATGAAAAGAGCTTCTGTAAATATTTTTGTACATATAGGTTCTTTTTTATTTATTTTTAAAAAATCTCTTTGGAATACAAATTTAGGAGTGGTATTTCTAGGTCAAGAGGTATGCACAGTATTTTAGCCCTTTGGACATATTTCCAAATTACTCTCCAAAATGGTTGAATCATTTTACAATTCTACCAACAGTATATTAGTTCCTGATTTTCCTACATTCCCTTCAATATTTGTTATTTTCCTTTTCTATCATATTAGCTAATCTCATAGGTGTGAATTGGTACTTTATGAGTTTTAATTGGCATTTCTTTAATTAATAGTTTTTAGATAATTTTTCATATGACTATAGATAGATTTGATTTTTTTCTTCTAAAAACTGCCTGTTCATGTACTTTGCACATTTATCAATTGAGGAATGACTCATATTCTTATAAATTTAACTCATTTCTCTATATATTTGAGAAATGAGACCTTTATCAAGAAACTTGTTGTAAAATCACCACCCCCAACCCCCAATTCTTTCCTTCTAATCTTGGCTGCATTGGTTTTCATTGTGCAAAAACTTTTGAACTTGATAATTATCTATTTTGTATCCTAGAATAATCTTTATCTCTTGTTTGGTCACAAATTCTTCCCATCTCCATAGATCTGACAGATAAACTATTCTATACTCCTCATATGTCTAAACCATATAACTATTTTGACTTTAAATTAGTATACAGTGAGATACTGATTTAGTTTTTGCTATCTAGCTTTCCCCACAGTTTTTGTCTAAGTTCTTGTCCCAAAAGCTGTGATCTTTATATTTATCAAATACTAGTTTACTATGATCATTACCAACTGCATATTGTATACCTTCTATTGAACCACCACTATGTTTCTTAGCCACGTTTCTTAGCTATGTTTCTTGAATTGTTTTTTGATGATTACTGCTTTGTAATACTGCTTTGAGATCTGGTATGGCTAGACTTCCTTCACGGTTCTTAAAAAAATTAATTCCCTTGATATGCTTGATCTTCCAGACGAATTTTGTTATGATTTTTCCAGCTCTATAAAATAATTTTTGGTGGTTTAATTATAGTATGATACTAAATAAGTAAATTAATTTATGTAGAACTGTCTCTTTTACTGTATATCAGCCTGTCCTTGAACAGTTAATATTTTCCCAATTGTTTAGATCTGACTTTATTTGTGTAAAAAATGTTTTATAGTTATGTTCATATAGTTTCTGGGTTTGTTTTGGCAAGTAGACTCCCAAGTTTTTATATCATCTGTAGTTATCTTAAATTATTTTTCTTGATCTTTTCCTACTTTGTTGGTGACATAGAAATGTTGGTGATTTATGTGGGTTTATTTCATATCCTGCGACTTTGCTAAAATTGTTAATTATTTTAACTAGTTTTTTATTTGATTCTCTAGGATTCTCCAAACATACTATCATTTCATCTGCAAAGAGTGGTAGTTTGCCACTTATTTTCCAGCTACTGACTAAAAATGATTTAAAGCCAGAGGAACACTTTATGCATTATCTCATTTGAGCCTAACAATAGCCATATCCTGTGGGAATAAGGATATTGTTTTTCCCATGTTACAAAGGCTTAAAAAGTTTAACTTTGTTTATTCATCATGCATTTTTTTTTGTATCAATTCACCAATCAGGTAAGCATTTCTTACGTTCCAGTAGGTGCCAGATACAGTGAAGATGAAGGGTAAAAAACACAACAGTCTCTGTCCCTCAAAGGGTTTCTGTTCAGTTGTAAAAGTTGGGGCAAGGGAACAGATTGGAGAAACATGTACCCAGTTATAAAATCTGTGCAAAGAAAATACAATATAATTCTGGGGAGTTGGGGAAAGCATGCTAACAATGGCAACAGGAATCAGGAATCTGAGTATTTGAGCAAAGTCTTGAAACAAGCTAGGTACATTATTAGATATGAAGGGACAGTGCATAAAGACATGGATATGGAACACATGCTTCTCTTTTGATGTTCTCTTGAGCAAGTTTTCTTGCCCTTTGTGTCTTAGATAAGTTTACGCACCTGTAAAAATGAAGAGTCTGATCTAGGTGATCTTTAAGGTTTCTTCTAGCTTTAAAACTTAAATGCTATGAATTTTCCCTTTCATCAATGATACCATACTCATATTACCCATTTTTATTTAGTGACTTCTTTCATTTTTGAAGTTATATTACCAGGAATAGGTAGGCAGCACAGTGGATAGAGTGCCAGGCTTGGAATTTGGAGGACCTGGATTCAAATCCAGCCTCAAATACTTCCTAGCTGTGTGACCCTAGGCAAGTCACTTTTCCCTAGTTGCCTAACCCTTGCTGCTCTTCTGTCTTAGAATTGATACTAAGACTATAAAGGTTGAAAAAAAGAAGAGATTGTACTCCCTTATCTTTGCATTGAATTGTACTTTTTATATTAATTCCACCCCAAAAAATGTGTGTTACATGTATATATGTAGGTATATGTATTCTTTCATGTGTTATATATGTGTTTATTTGCATGTATATTGATTTAAATACTTATGTCAAGAGCATAGTAGTGTGGATCTAGAGAATGGGCCAGGAAGTCAGGAAGGCCTAATGTCAAGTCCTGCCCTTGACATTGTTATTGTAACCACGGGCAAGTCACTTACCCTCTCAGTGGCCTTGGCAGCTCTCTAGGACTATTAGGAATTTTCCTCACAGGGAGTTCCTGGTACTAAGGAAAATATGACACTTGGCAGCAGTTTACCATTGACTCGCTCATCCTTCCTACCTTTCTATCCTATGTGTGCATTCCCATTTCCCAGAACTGTGTGTATGTGCAGGACCACCCTGGTACCCACTCTGCCTGTAGGGGTGCACCACTGAAAACCAAATCTAATTTGTATTGAGTGATGCTTGGTTTGACTTCTGGGTTTCTAGGTCACAGGGCACCTCTCATGATCTGACTCCAATTCAGCTGACAGATATCATTGTGTCCATGGCTTCAGCCTTTCAATCTCAAACAGATTATTTATCTTCCCTATTTCAACTTTTCCTCTCCCTACACGTCCCAGGCAGAATCTTTGCCATCTTTTTCTTAGCTCGGTCTTGCTTGAGGCTGCTATTTTCCTAGAAAGAACCAACTGCCAATTTCCTTTACAGATTTTCTGGTGAATTTCTCCTTTGCTGCTGCTTTCCTGAAGGCCTACTGTTCAGAAAACAATGCAGCCCAGCAGGATGTCTTTTCAGAACTACATAGACCTGGCTATGATGCTAAACTCAGAGGGTTATTTTTTAAAGTTAAAATGAGAGTAAATAGATTATTAAATTAATATAGTCATGGAGGTCAGTGGGGTGGTGAAGGAAAGGGGAGACTGGTTGAGGAGAGACTTAACTTTTTAGCAAAAGGCCCAGGAAATACTTCTGAGCAGTTCAGAAGATTAGGTCATTTGAGATTCTTGGGTGATCATCTCCCTTTTTTTTTACTCACTGCCTGATTTAAAGGACTAAGCCTGTCATGGAAAATATAACAATGAATTAGTAGTCAGAAGATCTGATTTCTAGGCTTTGCCACTTATTAGCTGTGTGACCTTGGGCAAGTCATTTAACATGTGCAGATAAATATGCTTGTCTATACACTAAAATGTCACTAAATTTATTTTGAGAGGGAAACTGGTCAGTGAAAATCTTGAATTATAAACTGTAGACGGGCAGCTAGGTTAGTTAGTGGTTAGAGCATCGGTCCTGGATTTGGGAGGAACTGCATTCAAATCTACCATCAGATACTTCCTATCTGTGTGACTGTGGGCAAGTCACTTAATCTACTTTCTCTATCCCTTGCCCTTCTGTCCTAGAGTTGTTTTTAGAACTGAAAGTAAGAGTTTAAATAAAAATTATTATTATTAACTGAAGGTTTTAAAATCTCATTTTTAGTAATGTCTTTTGTTTTGACATCACATTCATTTCCTACATAATGTTTCCAAATATATACCTTCTCTGTCATATTTATGACAGAGGAAAATACAAAAAGGAAAAAAAGCAATTCAGCAAAACTAACCAAGTCTATTATATGCATCACATCTGAGCAGCATGGATGATATTTCACACCCGTTGTCCCTCACCTCTTTAATAAAGAGAAGAAAGTTCATTTTCTTAATTCTTCTCAGAGCCAAACTTGATAACTGTAATCACACAACATTCAGTTTTATTTTATTGTTCTTTTTGTTTAAAGATTGCTTGGGTATTGTTTTTCAAGCAGATAACGTATACTGATTGAAATAGACTTTTAAAGGCCTGATCAGTGAAAGTCCTAATGGGACATGTTTAATAGATAAAAATCATTTGTAATTGTTTTATATTTTTGCATGTGCATCCTAAGTTTGCTAATTTGTAGAAAAAGTTCATTCTTAAATATTTTAATATTCTTCCTGTTTATTATCAATCAGAACTAAGAAAGATTTTGCCAAATAAAGGTAAGCTTGAGTCAGAAGTATGAAACTGAAAACCAACTGGAGAAAAGACTAATACCATAAATAATTAATAATTAAGTGCTAAACCTTAGCACTGATTATAGAATTTGAAACAATTTAGAGGAAGCTTCATGGAGGAGGTGAGGCTAAAAGATAGTTCAACCCCCATCCAAAATTCTGACTTAGTATAGTTCACATATACAGTAGTCTGTATTTGGGGGTTCTGTTCAGGTGAATGCAATAGGATGTGGCATTACATTCCTTTGCATTACTATGTAGATCAGCACATTTTCCTGAATATGAATATTGTTGGGGCATCCATCAGTAGGAATCAAGCCTTAAGTGCAGGATGATTCCTAGTCAGTTTCCCTCAGGACCCCCAATCCCTTTTCTATTGGGAGCATTTGTTAGGGTTGAGTGTGTTGTAGTCGGTTGGATAGCCATAATTGAGTATTTTTGTGTTTTTCCCAATTTAGGAAACTTCCCATCCCCCTTCTCTTTCTAGCTTGTGATTTGTTCTTTCACAACAGTTAGTTGGCAAATTTCCGCAGCAGGAGCCAGCACAGCGGGCTGCCACTCTGTAACTAGCCAAAGTGAGAGAATAGACAGAAAGAATCGTGAACCTGAGTGACATCTACCAAGAGAGCTGATTTGCCCTGGCAGTGATATGGGTAAAGAGAACATGTCTGAACATGCATTCCCTTGAAGGACTGAATCCTATAGAAAGTCTGGCACATGACTTTCCTTTAAATAGGATAATGTTTGAACCCTCCCAGTGAAGTAGCAAGCCCTTTGGAAATCTGCATGTTAGTATAGAACATGTTACCTTGGCAACAGTGAGCTTGCTTCATTACCAGATGGCATTAGCTTGAAATTCTGATGTCCCACAGGAATTGCCAGGAATCAGACCACTAGTACATGTCATTCAGCATCATGTCAGAGACCATGATAAATGTTAGCTACTTTGGAGAAGAGATTCTGTGATCACATAAATCTGTACTGGTCAGTGTGTCCCACTTTGCAAACCAGCATGCCCCAGTTCCCTACAACCTCACATCTAGGCACATTGCTTTCAGGCACAGTTCAAATAAACGAAAATCTGAACAGTCATAGACAAGTTAGAAAAAGAGTTTAGAAACACAGAGGTACAATCCCAGCATTTCGAAATGACTCCAAGGGAAATGACTTGCCTAAGATCCTACCACTTTTTGGTGGCAGAGCCCAAACTAAAATCCAATCCTTCTGATTTTAGTCTTAATCCTTCTATAAGACTGTGTGTTTCCATTGGTTCACCATAAACTATTACTAAGCCAAGGCAAACATGTATCAGCTATTTCAACCCAACAGAGAGTTTATGTGTGGTAATACTGATAATGCATAGGAGAATGAGGCTTCAAGTCACCTAAAGGGATATCCAATATTTAGACATAATAAATTACCCCCAAATCATTCCATCTCAGAAACTTGAAGGCAAAGAAGATGTGATCCAGCTGAACCCAAGACAGATATCTCCATCCACATACCTAACAAATCATCATTCAGCCTTTGCTTAAAGATTTCTAGGGAGAGGGAACTCACTATCTGCTAATGCCACACATTTCCACTTTTAGACAATTAATTGTTAGGACATTTTTTTCTTACACCAAACCTAATTTGCTTATGCAGCTTTCACTCATTGTTCCTAGTTCTGACTTCTGAGGACCAACAAAGATTCTAATCCTTCTACATGATAGCCCTTCACATACTTGGAGGTAATTGTTAAACCTCCCCCTAAACCTTCTTTTACTCAAGATAAACATCTCCTCTGTCACTCCTCATACTGTATGATCTTGAGTACCTTCATCATCCTGGTTATCCTCTTCTGGTGGTTCTCTCACTTAACAATGAATACTTCCTAAAATATGATACCTATAACTAACCACATTCCTCCAGCAGGACTCTGTGTGACTACACACTTTGCATTGTTGGGCTTGCTGTCCAAAACCACCAGATTTTTATATTTTTGTTTATTCTAAACCAAAACACTCTCCCACAAAAGACCATTTCCACATACAAAGTAGAACAGATAAGATTCTGAATGGAGCTACATATCCTTATTATATAGTTTGATTTTTAAAGGTGATATAATCAATTCATCATAACACTTTCAGAGCTTTCCTGATTCTCAGTGTTTTCTTCTGAACTACTTTTTGTTTTCTTCTCTGCATTTTTTAAAAATAAATTTTTATTGGTATTGTTTGTTTGATGTCACTTAAATTTCTGTCTATATCTCTTCTCCCACAAAAGCCATGCTATTCTGTGTATTTTCAGAATGCTTCAATGACCCTCTTTTCTTTTGGGTTCCAAAGGGGGTCAGCAGTATTGGTAATTCCTATCTCTTTTCAGTCTTCTCCTCAGTTAAATAAAAATAAAATCCCTGAAGGAAATAAGCATTATCAAGGAGGGAAAAATTGCACACTTTTTTTTTTCATGTCCCAAAATATGTCTCATTCTGCACCTTAATTCCATTTTTTAAAAAACCCTTACCTTCTGTCTTAGTATCTGTTCTAAGACCAAAGAGTGTTAAGGGATAGACATTTGGGATTAAGTGACTTGCCCAAGGTCACACAGCTAGCTGGGAAGGGTCTGAGGCCAGATATGAACCCAGATCCCTCCAACTTCAGGCCTTGTGCTCTATCCATGGTCCTGCTTAGCTGTCCCTATTGTACCTTACTTCTAATATCTTTCTCTGATTAATGGGTAGCATGCTTCCTCTGGAGTTATGGTTGTTCATTGAAAAGGTCAGAGTTCTCAAGTCATACAGAGTTATCTTTACAATGTTGCTCTTCCTATATACATAGTTCTTCTGGTTCTGATCATTTCTCTCTTTGTCAGTTCATACAAGTGTCCTTAGATTTCTATGAAACCTTCCTGCTCATCATTTCTTACAGCACAGTAATATTTTGTTGTGTTAATATTTAAAAAAAAACTTATACCTGTGAAGTTAATTCATTGTACCTAAGTGTTAGACTTTATTTTTATACCTATTGTGTTAATAAGTTTAAGAATGTCTAGTCAGAAATAGATCCTGCCCAACGCTCTAACCAATCTAGATCTTTTAGAATCCTAATTTTATCATCATATATATGTTATCTATCCCTCCAATGCTTTATGTCATCACTAAATTTGATATGTATTGCCTTCTTTACCTTTATTTTATGGGACACCAAGGAGAAACCTGTCAGAATAGTCTGAATCGACCAGGAATATGTGGATAGATTGACTAAATAGACCTCTTAAATGCAAGCTAAAGTTGATATCAGGGTTTGTTTGTTTGTTTTTTTCTTAAAAGAGAATCTAATTTCTCCAGAAAGTCTTCCTCTAATACTTCTTATTGGTGTGTGCCAGCAAAGTGCAAACTTTGTCCTGTTCTACCTGCTGCCAGAACTGCTGGTACATCCAGTACATTCTTAGCAAAGCAATTTGGGATTTGCTGCATGTCATTAAAATGCCCATAGCCTTGACCCAGAGATCCCACCACTAGGCAGATGCCTTAAGGAGTTCAGCAATAGAAAGAGAAATATCAGAATATGTAGAGCAGCACTTTTTATAATAGCAAAGAAACAAAATGAAGCAGATGACCCTTGATCGGGGGAAGGGCTAGACAATTTATGATATAGGAATATAATGAAAGATCACTGCACTGTAAAGAACTTTGAATATGATAAATACAGAGGAGCATTGGAAGATACTTAAGCTGGCGTGAGGTAAGGAAGCAACTTCAGGGAAACAATATACAAAGAGCCTACAACAGTGAAAATGGAAAAAAGGCTAGCAACATCCAAAATAGAATGCTGTGAAATTATAATGACAAAGATTGGCCTCCAGAGAAGACATATGAGAATGTACCCTGACTTATATAAGTGGGATTCTACAGGTATCAAGCATTGCAGAGTGTTTGACTTCATTGAGGTTTGCTCTTGAAGAGGGATATATTAGGAAATGCAGATGAAATAAAAATAAATAACTGTTTTAAAAAATTTTAAGTCTCATTCAATGGAAGGAGTTAAGATGGAGAGGTAGGTTTCCAAAAACAAAAAGATTGTTGTTCCAACAACTTTCCAGAGACCAGTAAGGCTGAGAATGGAGAATCTCATCACTAGAAAACTGGTCATATAATCATGAATTCTTTGGCCCTGCCAATTTATGAAACAAAAATAAAATAAACAATAAACAAAACTTCAGTGTTGTGTGTCCTCCCATCCTTTGCTTCTGCAAAATGGTTGGCAGAATTGTAGGAATAGAGAATTCTAAGAATTACAATTTTAAGACCATTGTAAACATTCTTTTGTCTTGATACGCAAAATGTGAAATCTTTGCCTAGTTGTTGGCAAGTGGCCATGCCCCTGGAAGGACTAGGATGCATCAATCTTAATATTCTTTTTATAAATGAAGGCAGAAGAAAAATGTTGCATCTAAATGAAAGGTCGGCCCACCCATTCTCCTTGAAGAAGAATATAAAAGAATTGAAAATACTGGTTTTATCAAAGGTAACAAAAGCTGCATTCATGAGACATTTGGTTTTCTGCTCCTGTGGTCCTTATTTAAACATTTGTAAAAAGACAACCATTACAATTCTTTGATAGAACATTAAAAAAATTATTACTATAAGCTAGGTCCTGTGTTAAATTTTAGGATACAAAAACAAGAAAACTAAGATGTTCCCTACAGTTAATGACCTTATATTCCAACATTGGAAGTGGGGTGAGGGGTGAAGGCTAAACTTAGAGGGACAGCTGGTGTGGAGGTAGAATAGAGGGAGAATGAGCTGAAAGTGAAGTGAGCAGCATGGCTAAGACTATTCATAATATGGAACTTTCAGGCAGGAACCCACTAATCACTAAGCCAGCCTCAGACTGGAGATATTCCTAGCTGGGCTAGGCCACCAGTATGAAGGTGAAGCAGAGCAGAGAATGAGCCAGAAATGAAGTGATGATTGCAAGAAAGAATAATTGCAGTTTATGTGCCAACTACTATTAAAAAGGAATTCTTAAAAGACCCTCCAAATTAAAATTGTAATATGCTTTTAATACCTAGTGAGCTCAATCCAATATATGCATAGGGAAAAATGTGGGATACCCCTGCAGTTTGGTGGGAGAGGAGGTAGGTAGCACAGTGGACAGAGCTCCAGGCCCAGAGTCAGGAGAACCTGGGTTCAAATTGGGCCTCGGGCACTTCCTAGCAGTGTGACTTTGGTTAATCTCAGTAGAACTGATAATAAGATAGAAGGCATGGGCTTTAAAAAAATATTGGAAAACCTCAACTAGGACTAAAAAATGAGAGACCAACAGCTTAATAGTCTGCACAAGAAGCCCCATCCCATAACCGAAAGGAAGTGGTTACTGTTCTGAGTCATTTACAAATCAGTTATATATAAGCAGTTAAATTATCAACTTCTTACAACAAATATAAAAGTCAGTGCCCACTGAAGAAGAAAATTGATGAGGTATTGCAATTGTTAATATAAACAACTCTAAACTATTTAAACAAACTATTAGCTCTAAAAATAGGAAACAGACAAAAGAACAAATATGAACACTTTCACTGTTTAAGTAGTGTAAATGAGAGGACCAAATAAAAGCTTTCACAAACAGATTTTTTTATATTGTTAAACAGAGAAAGATAACAAACAGAAACTGCATCAATTTTGAATAGGAGTTCATTTGTCAAATCTTGTGGAACAAGATGGTACAAAATTATAGGCAGTATTGCCTCAAAATAGCAAGAAGAAATAAAAGAAAAAAATAAATCCACAAAAAGATTGATAAAACTCAACTAAGCTAAATTATCCTGAATACACTTAAGAATATATGCTGAAAGAACAAACATGAAAATTTTAAAAGGTCAGTTGGAATTCCTTTTAGGAACCTTTAACCCCTCGATGACAGTACAGCTACCACATTTATGTCTTTTTTTAATTTAAAATTTTATTTTTATTTTAAAAATATTTTTCTTCTGTTTTTCTACTATCTCAGTTCTTTCTATCAATATGGATAGCATTCATTCTCATAAATCCCTCATAAATCTCATAAATCCTGGATCATTGGATTCCCATAAGTAGCAAAGTCCATTGCATTGGATCATTCCACAATGCTTTACTTTCTATGTACAGTGTTCTCTTGGTTCTGCTCATTTCACTGTACATCAGTTCATTGTGGTTCTTATAGTTCATCATTTCTTACAGCACAATAATATATATACCACAATTTTTTCAGCCATTACCCAATCAAGAGACACTCCCTTATTTTCCAATGATTTGTCACCACAAAGAGTAAGGCTATAAATATTTTTGTGCAAATATTTTTCTTTATTATTCCTTTTGGGTACAAACCCAGCAGTGGTATGGCTGGGTCAAAGAGCAGGCATTCTTTTAATGCCCTTTGGGTATAATACCAAAATGCCCTCCAGAATGGTTGGACCAATTCACAACTCAACCAGCAATGTACTGTGTATTGGTTCCAAGGCAGAAAAGTGGTAAGGGCTAGGTAATGGGGGTTAAGTAACTTGCCCAGGGTCACATAGCTGGGAAGTGTCTGAGGCCAGATCTGAACCCAGCACCTCCCATTTCTAGGCCTGGCTCTCAACCCAGCTCCCCAGCTGTGCCCCCCCCCCCTTTTTAAACCCTTACCTTATGGCTTGGAATCAATACTGTGTATTGGTTCTAAGGCAGAAGAGTGGTAAGGGCTAGGCAATGTGTCCTGTAAATCTTGAAATCTCTCAGACTTGTGAATGTTAAAAATTTCCCCATTGGGGAATTCTTAATTGGAACAAATTCCCTACTGAGAAACATTCCCCATTTTGATGTGAGAACTCGCCAGGATTAGAAATGGGAGGATCCTTGCTAAACAATGAAAGTACTTGGACCCATGCTTATAATAAGGCAAGGAGTTCTTTGAGCCAGGCCCAGTTTTTAGAATTGATACAATGGGATGCTAGGTACCTAAAAGTTTTCTCTTGATGAGATTAGTTGACTCAGCTGTGTTTTCTCTCCTTCAGACTTACTGAGGAGATTTGGTCAACACAGCAGCATTTTTTCTGATTCAGACTTACTGAGGAGATTGGTCGACTTAGCAGGAATTTAGATGGGCAGTCCTTTGGAAAGCGTCTACAGTTATTGGCAGATGTAGGGACTTAGGGGAGGTGACATGGGAGAAAAACCCCTATATAAGAAAAAGCAGAATCTCTTGAGAGATATCCTTTTGGAGAAATCCTTTTGGAGAATCTCTGATGAGGATCGCTTGGGAAGAATCTCTTGAGAGAGGCTCTGGAGAAGGGAAGCTCTTGGAGGACAATCTCTAAGGAGGTCTCGCTGGAGCTCTCTCTGGTGAAATCAGCTGAGATGGAGTTAGCCTGGTGTTACTAGAATCCTTGTTTAGTCAGACCTTGTGGTGAGTGTTAAAAAGCTGACTGATTTCTCTCTTAAGACTCAGATCTAGGCCATATTGTCTTGAGGCCCTTCATACTTATTCCTTTCTTACTCTCTCTCTCTTTCTTTGATTACTCATTGTATTGTTAATTAAAATCTCTATAAAACCCAGTTGACTTGGGTATTTGAATAATTGGGAATATTTCCCTGGCGACCACCTTATATTTGATTTAAAAACCAAGACACTGTAGTGAAACATATTTTCTGAGGTCAAATTTACTCACCCTCTCATATCTATCACAATTTATATCTTCCACTATTTTAATCACTACAGTTTAAGACCTCAACCATTTTAATTATAACATTCCCAATTTTGCCACATCTACTCCAATGTTATTTTCTGTTACTATCATTTTGGCCAATCTGCTAGATGTGAGTTGTTTTGATTTATATTTCTCTAATTAGGAGGGATTTAGAACACTTTTTCATGTGATTATTGATAAGTTTTGATTTCTCCATCTAAAAACTGTCTATTCATGAACCTTGACCATTTTTAAACTGGGGAATAACTTGATTTCTTTACATTCAACTTAGTTCCATATATTTGAGAAATTTGAGAAACCTTTGTCAGAGGTTTTTCTTTAAAAAAAATTTCCCCAGTTTGTTGATTCCCTTGTAATTTTGGTTGCATTGGTTTTGTTTGTACAAAAATGCTTTAATTTCATATAATCAAAATTATTCATTTTGCATTTTGCAATGTTTTCTATCTCTTACTTGGTGTTAAATTCTTTCCTTTCCCATAGTTCTGACAGATATACTATTCTATGTTTATCTAATTTACTTACAAATTTCCTACTTTAAATCGTTTATCTATTTTGAATTTATTTTGGTATAGGGTATGAGATGTTCATCTAAACTTTATTTCTCCCATACAGTCTTCCAATTTTATTTTTTCTTTAAGTTTTTATTTTTATTTTCTTTTTTTTAATAGTTTCGATTGTTTTTTATTTTTTATTTTTATTTTTTAATTTGATCAATTTCAAACATTATTCCCTGGTTACAAAAATCATTTTTTATTCCTCACTCCCCTCCCTCTTCCTTCCCCCTCCCAAAGCCGATGTACAATTCCACTGGGTATTACATGTGTCCTTGACCAGAATCCATTTCCATATTGTTGGTATTTGCACTTGGATATTTATTAAGAGTATACATTCTCAATATTATCCCCCTCGACCCATGTATTCAAGCAGTTGTTTTTCTTCTATGTTTCTACTCCCACAGTTTTTCCTCTGAATGTGGATAGTGGTTTTTCTCATAGTTTCCTCCAAGTTGTTCAGGGTCACTGCATTGCCACTAATGGAGAAGTCCGTTACAATCTATTGTACCACAGTGTATCAGTCTCTGTGTACAGTGTTCTGGATCTGCTCCTTTCGCTCTGCATCGCTTCCTCGAGGTTGTTCCAGTTCCCATCGAATTTCTCCACTTTATTATTCCTTTGAGCACAATAGTATTCCATCACCATCAGATACCACAATTTGTCCAGCCATTCCCCAATCCGAGGGATACCCCCTTCCTTTACCAATTTTTTTGCCACCTCAAAGAGTATAGCTATAAATATTTGTGCACAAGTATTTTTCCTCATCTCTTTGAGGTACAAACTATGAAAGTCTTTCCAACACAGCAGCTATTCTTTTCTTTAAAAAAAAATTAATTAAATTTCACAGAAATCAGGAAGACAGGCATGCCCCAAGACCCAAACTCCTTCTTTCGGAGCCACCATAGGGAACTCTGATATTCATGCATCATGATCCCAGTAAGTCACCTGAGTGCCAACCCAAAAGGAAAGCCCTCCATCTGCCCCCCAGGGACTCACTCCATGCCCAAGCTTGCCTCTGTTTCCCTATTCCCAGTGTGGAGTCAGCTTAGTATGTGGAAGACACTTGCCTGGGTTCTCTGGACTCTACTACCCATACCATGAATCCTCTTAGAGAGCAGGGGCTGCCTAGCTAGCCCTGCCAGAGATCCTGGGAGGTGGCAATGGAACACACAATCCTTACCATCTCAGAGTTTATAATCTAGCCGGGGAGATGAGAACCCCACGCAGGGAAAAGGCAATACAGGGCAGCTTGGTTATAGGTGGCTCTAGGATTGACAAAGCAGTTTATGTACTTAATCATTCGATTCAACCGACATATTAAGCCAGAAGATGAATTTGTCCTCCAGGAATGTGCATTTGGGGAAGGGAGTATTTTCTGGATACAGATAAGTAAATATATAAAGCAGGAAGGCTTCACAAAACAGGGTGGCTCCCAAGCTAAGCCCAGAAGGAAGCTAAGGATTCTAATAACTGAAGAGGAAAGAATACTCCAGACATGAAGGACAGGAAATGGAATGGACAGTTTGAGGGAATACCTAATAGGCTAGATTGACTAGAATGTAGAGTATGTATAAAGGGAGCAGTATGAAAGGTGTGAAAATGTTGTTTAGCTCCTGAGTACAGAAAAAAGCTATGAATATTTTTGTATATGTATTTTTCCATATTATCTCTGGGTACAAGCCCAGCAGTGCTATAGCACCCTTTGGGCATAGTTCTAAATTTCCCTCCAGAATGGTTGGATCAATTCACAACACTACCAGCAATGAATTAATGTCCCAACTTTGCCACATCCCCTCCAACATTCATTACTTTCCTTTGCTGTCGTGTTAGCCAATCTGCTAGGTGTGAGCAGTTTTTATCAAATAATACCTCAGAGTTGTTGAGTTGTTTTGATTTTAATTTCTCTGATCATAAGATATTTAGCACACTTTTTCATGTGCTTATTGTTTTGATTTCTTTAACTGAATTGCCTATTCATTTCCCTTGCCCATTTATCAATTGAAGAATGGCTTGATTTTTTGTACAATTGGTTTAACTCTTTATAAATTGAGTAATTAGACCTTTGTCAGAAGTTTTTGTAATGAAGATTATTTCCCAATTTGTTGCTTTCCTTCTAATTTCAGATGCATTAGTTTTGTTTGTACAAAAACTTTTTAATTTGATGTAATCAAAATTATTGATTTTACATTTTGTGATTTTTTTTCTACCTCTTGCTTGGTTTTAAAGTCTTTTCTTTCCCAAAGATCTGACAAGTATACTATTCTGTGTTTGCCTAATTTGCTTATAGTTTCCTTCTTTATATTCAGGTCATTCACCCATTCTGAGTTTATCTTGGTGTAGTTGAGTTTATCTTGGTGTAGTTGAGTTTATCTTGGTGAGGTGTTGATCCAAGCCTAATCTCTCCCACACTGTCTTCCAATTTTCCCAGCAGTTTTTATCAAATAATGGATTTTTGTCCCAAAAGCTGAGATCTTTGGGCTTGTCATATACTGTCTTGCTGAGGTCACTTACCCCAAGTCTATTCCTTTCTTTCTCTTAGCCAGTACCAAATTGTTTTGATGACCACTGCTTTATAGTATAGTTTGAGATCTGGTACTGCAAGGCCACCTTCCTTTGTATTTTTTTTTCATTATTTCCCTGCATATCTTTGATCTTTTGTTCTTCTAAATGAACTTTTTAATGGTTTTTTCTAATTCACTAAAGAAGTTTTTTGGAAGTTCCATGGGCATGGCACTAAATAAATGGATAAGTTTGGGTAGGATGGTCATTTTTATTATATTGGCTCATCCTATGCATGAGCAGTGAATGTCTTTCCAATTGCTTAGATCTAGTTTTAGTTGTGTGGAAAGTGTTTTGTAGTTGTGTTCATATAGTTCCTGTGTTTGTCTCAGCAGACAGATTCCTAAATATTTTATATTGTCTAAAGTGATTTTGAATGGAATTTCTCTTTCTAATTCCTGCTGCTGAGATGTGTTGGAGATAAATAGAAATGCTGATGACTTATGTGAGTTTATTTTGTATCCTGCAACTTTGCTAAAGTGGTTGATTATTTCCACTAGCTTTTTAGTTGATTATCTAGGATTTTTTAAGTAGACCATCATATCATCCGCAAAGAGTGATAGTTGGTCTCCTCCTTGCCAATTTTAATACCTTCAATTTCTTTTTCTTCTCTAATTGCTACTGCTAGTGTTTCTAGTACAATAAAGGTGATAATGGGCATCCTTGTTTCACTCCTGATCTTATTAGGAATGCATCTAGTTTATCCCTGTTGCAGATGATGTTGGCTGATGGTATTAAATAGATACTGTTTATTATTTTTAGGAAAGATGCTCCTATTCGTATACTTTCTAGTGTTTTTAATAGGAATGAGTGTTGTATTTTGTCAAAGACTTTTTCTGCATCTATTGAGATAATCATGTGGTTTTGATTTGTTTTGTTTTGTTTTTTGGTTTGCTTGTTGATATGGTCAATTATGTGGATGGTTTTCCTGATAGTGAACCATCCTTGCATTCCTGGTACCATTCCTTGCATTCCCATCTGATCATAGTGAATAACCCTTGTGATGACTTGCTGGAGTTTTTTTTTGCTAGTATCCTATTTAAGATTTTTGCATCTATATTCATTAGGGAGATTGGTCTGTAGTTTTCTTTCTCCGTTTTTGACCTGCCTGGCTTTGGGATCAGCACCATATTTATGTCATAAAAGGAATTTGGGTAGAACTCCCTCTTTACTTATTATGTCTAATAGTTTGTATAGTATTGAGATTAGCTGTCCTTTGAATGTTTGATGTCATAAAAGGAATTTGGTAGAACTCCCTCTTTACTTATTATGTCGAATAGTTTGTATAGTATTGAGATTAGCTGTTCTTTGAATGTTTGATTTACTTGTGAATCCAGCTGGACCTGGGGGTTTTTTCTTAGGGAGTTCTTTGATGACCTGTTCAATTTCTTTTTCTGATATGGAATTATTTAAGAATTCTATTTCTTCTCTTAATCTAGGCAATTTATATTTTTGTAAATATTTATCCACATCACCTAGATTGGCATGTTTATTGCCATATAATTGGGCAAAATAGTTTTTAATGATTGCCTTAATTTCCTCTTCATTGGAGGTGAATTCTCCCTTTTCATCTATGATACTATTAATTTTATTTTTTTTCTTTACTTTTTTTATTAGATTGACCAGTACTTTGTCTATTTTGTTTGTTTTTTTCAAAATACTAGCTTCTGGTCTTATATATTAGTTCAATAGTATTATCACTTTCGATTTTATTAATTTCTCCCATAATTTTTAGGATCTCTAATTTGGTTTTCTTTGGGGGATTTTTAATTTGTTTGCTTTCAAGTTTTTGGATTTGCATGTCCAAATTATTGACCTCTGCCCTCCCTAGTTTGTCAATATGTGAATTCACGAATATAAATTTTCCCCTGAGTACTACTTTGGCTGCATCCCATAGATTTTGAAAGGATGTCTCATCATTGTCATTTTCCTCAATGAAATTATTAATTGTTTCTATGATTTGTTCTCTAACCGATTTTGGAGAATCATATTGTTTAATTTCCAATTAATTTTTGATTTGGCTCTCCATGTACCCTTACTAATCGATGTTTTTATTGCCTTATGATCTGAAAAGGTTGGATTTATTATTTGTGCTTTTCTGCATTTGTATGCCATGTTTTTATGACCTAGTATATGGTCAATCTTTGTAAATGTACCATGTGCTGCTGAAAAGAAGGTGTATTCCTTTTTGTCCCTATTTATTTTTCTCCATATTATCTATTAACTCTAATTTTTCTAAGATTTCATTCACCTCTATTACCTCTTTCTTATTTATTTTTTTAATTTGATTTGCCTAATTTGATAGTGGAAGGTTCAGATCTCCCACTTGTATAGTTATACTATCTATTTCCTCCTTCAATTCTACTAGTTTTTCCATTAGAAATTTGGGTGCTATACCATTTGGTGCATACATGTTGATAAGTGATATTTCCCCATTGTCTATACTCTTTTTTTAATTTTAAAACCTTTACCTTCTGTCTTGTAGTCAATACTGTGTATTGGCTCCAAGGCACAAGAGTGGTATGGGCTAGGTAATGGGGGTCAAGTGACTTGCCCAGGGTCACATAGCTAGGAAGTGGCTGAGGCTAGATTTGAACCTAGATCCTCCCATCTCTAGGCCTGGTTCTCAGTCAACTGAGCTACCCAGCTGCCCTCTATACTCCCCTTTATCAGGATGTATTTACCTTCCCTATCCCTTTTAAGCAGGTCTATTTTTATTTTAGCTTTGTCAGATATCATGATTGCAATTCCTGCTTTCTTTCTATCAGTTGAGGCCCAATAGGTCTTGCTCCAACCTTTAATTCTGACCTTGTGAGTATCTACCCACTTCATGTGTGTTTCTTGGAGGCAACATATGGTAGGGTTTTGGATTTTTATCCACTCTCCTATTCATCTACATTTTATGGGTGAGTTCATCCCATTCATGTTCAAAGTTATGATTGTCACTTGTGAATTCCCTAGCTTTTTGATATTCTCTCCTAGTTCTGTCCTTTCTTCTTTTGCTATATCCTTTTAAAGCAGTGGTTTACTTTTAATCAATCCCTCAATCCCCTCCCTTGATATGCTTCCCTTTCTGGTCCCTCCCTTTTTGTTCCCTTCTTGGGTTTTTTTTTTTAGGTTCTATTAAGTTCCTTCTCCCCTCTCCTTCCCTCCCTTTTTGTATTCCCTCCCCCTAAACCCCTTTATTTTTACCTTCTCCCTTACTCTGTAGGATAAGATAGAATTCAAGATCCCAATGGATCTGGATGCTCTTCCCTCTCAGAGTTGATTTCACTGAGTGTAAGGTTTAAGTATTACCTATTAGCACTCTCTTCCTCTCCTTCTTATGAGAATATTCTTCCCCTCCCCTTCCCATTTGTATTTTTGTGTGAAAAAGATTATTCTATTTATTTTATTTCTTAAAGTATCTTTTGGTACCATCATCGATTCCCCCACCCCACCCTTTATCTTTTTTTTGCATATCATCTTATATCTCTTAATGCCCCAATCTTTTCCTACGAGTGATTCTTCTAATTACTGTTATAATGAATACAGTTTTTTGAAAGTTACAAATAACATTTTCCCTATATATTAGTAAATATAATTTGATCTAATTGTAGCCCTTAAAGAAGAGAGTTTGAATACAAAGAAGAAAAAACATTTTTCTCCTTTTCTCTTTTTTCTTCTTTTCCTTTTCATGTTTCTCTTGCTCTTTGTGTTTGGATATTGAACTTTCCACCTAGTTCTGGTCTTTTCTTTACAAATACTTGAATATCTTCTATTTTGTTGAATGCCCATACTTTCCTCTGGATGTATAATCAGTTTTGATGGATAGATGATCCTTGGTTGAAGACCCATTTCTCTTGCCTTTCTGTATATCATGTTCCAGGACTTGCGGTCCTTTAGTGTGGAAGCTGCCAGGTCTTGTGTGATCCTAATTGGTGCTCCTTAGCATCTCAATTATCTCTTTTTGGATTCTAGTAGGATTTTCTCCTTAGCCTGAAAGCTCCGAAATTTGGCAATTACATTTCTGGGAGTTGTTTTTGGGGGGTTTAGTGTAGAGGGTGTTCTATGAACTCTTTCAATGTCTATTTTGCCCCCTTGTTCAAGAACTTCAGGGCAGTTTTCTTGAATAATCTCTTGTAGTATGGTGTCAAGGTTTCTGTTTATTTCTGGCTTTTCAGGTAGACCAATGATTCTCAAATTGTCTCTCCTTCCTCTATTTTCCTGATCTGTCACCTTGTCAGTGAGATATTTCATGTTTTCTTCTATTTTGTCAGTCTCTTGACTTTACTTTGTTAATTCTTGCTCTTTTACAAGATCATTGGTTGCAGTTGCTCAATTCTCATTCTTAAGGCCTGGTTTTCTTTTATAATCTTTTGGTTTTTCTGCTTTTACCTTTTGGTTTTCAGCTATAATTATTTTGGTTCTCTGCTATAATTTTTTTCATTTTCTTTCTGAACCAATTCCCATTTATCTTGCCAGAAGGCTTCCATCTTTTTGATAAGCTCCCATTTAAATTCTTCCAGAGCTTGTGGATAATTTCCATTCCTTTTGGAAGGTTTTGGAGCAATTATTTGGATTTCCTATTCTGCTATTTCCTCTGTAAGTCTGTATTTTTCCTCCATAAAAATTATCCAAAGTCAACACCTTCTTCTTGTTGGGAAGTTTTTCCTGGGCACTGTTTGCCATTGTTTTTCCTTCCCTTTCCAGTCAGAAATTTGAGTGAGGAGGACAGGCTCTCCGTGTATGGAGCTAAGGAGCAGGCCTTTTGCCAGAGGCAAGCTCTTGAATCTCTGTAGCTGCGCTACCTTCCTGGGGGGAACCCAAGGTCTGCACTCCCCTGCCCGCCCGCCTGCATTTCGAGTGTAACTGCTCTCAGGTGTAGTTCCTTGGTGGTCTTAGTCTGCTCCCAAGCCCCAGAGGTGCCCCTTGCTCATTCCAGAGATGCCCTTCGCTCACTCATTGATTCTGGCGGGCTCTGGTTCTTACTCTGTCTCTGTAGGTGGGGTAGGGGAGGGTAGATCAGCTCAAGTTTGGGTGGGAGCTTTTTCACTCCCTTGTAGTGTGGACATGCTCAAGTCCCACATACCTTCAATGCTGAGCCCTACTGTCAAATCCCTTCATTCTTATGAAACTGTTTTTTTGGGGTCTTTTTAGGTCATCTATATTGGTAGGTCTGAGGAGGGGAAGCTTCCCGTTTCCAGACTACTTAACTGGAAGTCTTTGTTTTCCTATTTTACCCGGAAGTCTCAGTTTTCCAATTTTACCAGCAGTTTTTGTCAAATAGTGGACTCTTGTCCCCAAACCTGGGATCTTTGGGTTTATCAAACACTAGCTTACTGATGTCATTTACCCCAAGTCTATTCCGTTGATCCACCCTTCTATCTCTTCCCCAGTACCATATTGTTTTGATGATCACTTCTTTATAGTAGAGTTTAAAATCTGGTACTGCTAGACCTCCGTCTTTCACATTTTTTTTTTCATTAGTTCCCTTGGTATTCTTGATCTTTTATTCTTGCAGATGAACTTTGTTATAATTTTTTCTAATTTTATAAAAAAATTTTTTTGTAGTTTGATAGGTATGGCAATGAATAAGTAAATTAATTTGGGTGGGATTGCATTTTTATTATTAGCTCAACCTACTCATGAACAAGTAATGTTTTTCCAATTGTTTAGATCTAGTTTTATTTGTGTAAAATTTTTTTTTGTAGTTATGTTCATATAATTCCTGAATTTGTCTTGGCAAATAGATTCCCAAATATTTTATATTGTCTAAATTGATTTTAAATGGAGTTTCTCTTTCTA
Organism: Monodelphis domestica; assembly: GCF_027887165.1. Lineage (NCBI taxonomy): Eukaryota > Metazoa > Chordata > Mammalia > Didelphimorphia > Didelphidae > Monodelphis > Monodelphis domestica. The sequence goes on along the minus strand of NC_077227.1, from coordinate 465,867,514 downwards.
ACTCTTGTTGCTGAGTTTTGTTGGAAATATATGGAAATGTTTATGATTTATGTGTGTTTGTTTTGTATCCCGTAACTTTCCTAAAGTTATTAATTATTTCCACTAACTTTTTAGTAATTTTCTCAGATTCTCTAAATATATCATATATTATCTGCAAAGAGGAATACTTTAATTTCCTCATTGCCTGCTTTGATCACTTCAGTTTCTTTTTATTCTCTAATTACTACTGCTAACATATCTAGATTAAATAGTAGTGATGATAATGGGCACCCCTGCTTCACTCCTGATCTTATTGGGAAGGCTTCTAGTATCCCTATTGCAGATGATATTTGCTAATAGGTTTAAGTAAATATTGCTTATTATTTTGGTGAAGGGTCCTTTCATTCCTATACTTTCTAGTGTTTTCAATAGAAATGGGTGTTGTATTTTGTTAAAGACTTTTTTCTGCATTGATTTAGCTTTGTCAGAGATCATGATTGCTACTCATCTTCTTTTTCTCTGTTGATGCTCAATAAATTCTGCTCCAGCCTCTTACTTTAACTCTGTGTATCTACCTGCCTCATGTGTGTTTCTTGTAAACAACATATGGTGGGATTTTGGTTTTTAATCCACTCTACTATCTGCTTCTATTTTATGTGTGAGTTCATCCCATTTAAAGTCATAGTTATAATTACCATCTGTGTATTCCCCATCATTTTGATTTCCTGTTTTAATCCTGACTTTTCTCCTTTCACTATTTCCCTCCACACCAGTGTTTTTTAATCCATCTCCCTTTCCCCCACCCTTATTTTACTCCCCTTCCTACTTCCTCTCTTCTTATTCCCCTCCTACTTCTCTTTCGGGTCTTTTAATCTCCCCCAACTTTTCCCTCTCTTATATATTGCTTTCCTTCCCACACACCCCTTTCTTATTCCCCTTCTATTTCTCAATAGGGTAAAATAGGATTCTATACCCCAATAAATCTAAGTATTCTTCCCTCTCTGAACTGATTCCACAGAATGTAATGTTTAAGTATTACCTGTCACCACCCTCAATCCTCCCTTTCTTATAATAGTATTCTCCCTCCTACCATGTGCCTCTTTATGTTGTATAATTTACCCCCATTTTACCTCTTCCTTCATATTTCTCTTAGTACCATCCTTTTTTTCCCTAATTTTTTAAACATATCATCCTAAAAAGCTTAATACAACACCCTCTACCTATGTATATTTCTTCTATCTGCTAAGATAATGGAAACAATTTTAACAGTTACAAATATCATTTTTCCATATAGAAGTATAATCAATTTGGCCTTATTGAACCCTTTAAGTTTTTTGTTTCTTATTTACCTTTTTATGGTTCTCTTGAATTTTGTATTTTGATTTCAAATTTTCCATTTAATTCTTATCTTTTCTTCAGAAATGCTTGGAAATCTTTTATTTTATTAAATGCCCATACTTTTCCATGAAAGTATATAGTCAATTTTGATGGGTAGGTGATTCTTGGTTATAGACGCAGTTCTTTTGCCTTCTGGAATATCATATTCCAAGCCTTGAGGTCCTTCAGTGTGGAAGCTGCCAGATCCTGTATAATCCTGACTGGGACTCTATGATATCTGAATTGTTTGTTTTGGGTTTTTTTTTCTGGCCATTTAGTCTGGAAGCTCTTGAACTTGGCTATAACATTCCTGGGAGTTGTTGTTTAGGGATTTAATGTAGGGGGTGATTGTGGATTCTTTCAATTTTGCTCTCCTATTCAAGAATATCAGGGCAGTTTTCTTCAATAATTTCATGTAATATGATGTGTAGGATTTTATTTTTTTTTTTTTTGGTCATGGCTTTCAGGTAGTCTAATAATTCTCAAGTTATCTTTCCTGGATCTGTTTTCCATGTCAGTTGTTTGTTTGTTTGTTTTTCAATGAGAAATTTCATGTTTCCTTCTATTTTTTCTTTCTTTTGATTTTGTTTAATTATTTCTTGATGTCTCATGAAGTCATTAACTTCTACTTGCCCAATTCTAATCTTTAAAGACTGATTTTCATCTATGACTTTTTGATTTGGTCTATCCTGATTTTCATGGAGCTCTTTTCCTTGCCTGTTCTTCAAGCAGGTCAATTCTGGTTTTTAATTTGCTTATTACTTTGTTTGATTTCTGTGACTCTCTTTCCATTTGGGCAATTTTGCCTTTTAACTGTTATTTTCTTTTTATATTACTTTCATTTCTTTCTCACATTTTTCCCATTTTTTTCTCTCTGTCTTACTTGATTCTTGAACTCCTTTTTGAGTTCCTCCAGAACTTGTGACCAGTTTCTTTCTTTTTTTTTTTTTGAGAATTTGCATGTGTTTGCTTGTTTCTTATTCTCTCCTGTTGCTTCTGCTTTTTTCTGTGTAGAAATTTTCCAGGATCATGAGCTTTTTTAGCGGTTGTTTACTCATTTTCCTGCTGGAGGACTTGGAGTCCTACATGTTGCTAGTCATTTCTATCTTAGCTTCTGTCTCACAGGGATTTGCCTTGGGGCTATCGTTCCCTTCCCTGTCAGAGGCTTGAGGAATCACAGATAGGTTTGTAGGTGTAGTAGGCTGCAAAGTGTTTTGCCCTGAGACTGTCTTTCTCTGCTACCACCACTTCCACCACTGCTGTCTGCTGCCTTTTGAGGTGAGTGCTCTGGAGCTTACCTCTATGGCCTGAGATATCCTGGGGTGGGTTTTTCCTACTGGAAGAGCCCCTTTGCTTGTCCTGCTTTGACTTCTGATTTTTTTAGACCTTTTGTAATGATCAGTCTGGAAAGAAATTCAGAGCAGCTTAAGGATTTCCTGCAACTACACCGCCATCTTGGCTCTCACACACACACTTTTTTAGGTCTTAATATTATTGTCCCCAGTGTTCCATGTGAAGAATTAGACATGGATCTATAGAAAGCAGAGATAGAGCAACTGGACTTAACCAGCCATGCATTGAAGAGGTTGATATAATAAAGATGATAGTTTTAGGGTGAAAGTTATAGAGAATACTATAGTGTTGATTATGTTTTTAACAAAATATATCTTTGTATTTGTGTGTGCATAATCAGTAGAACAAAATATTCCTTATATGCTTTTTCATCTCTCATTTGTTGTCCTTTCCATTTCATCTTCAGATGTGCTCAAGATGAACTGGCTTGGTTGGGTTTCTCCACACACTTTATATAAAATTTGTTTTATCTTCACTCCTTTTGCTCTTTTATGAGATGGTACTTTATAATCTTCTATCATTTTCCTTGCATATTACTATTACAGATACCAAAGTCATGCAGGATTCCTTGAAAGAGGTAATGAGAAAACTTCATTCCATGACCCTGATAATTTGTGTTAAGGGAGCCATGTTTGCAATTGTCATGAAGGAGATCCAGCACAGAATCCAAATGGAAAAGGGGTTCCCTAGAAATAATTAGGTTCTTTAGATAGTCTTGTTTATAATGACATTCTTCTGATTTTATCAAGCCTCAGAACCTAAAGAGCTTTCTAAATGAGATCAGTAGTCATTTTAGAGTTGTAATTGAATGGACAACCCATTAAGTTAGTATATCATTACACAAATCTTAGAGTATATGGATGTGCAATTATCTTGGTTCTAAATTGAACAGAAAGAGGAAAGGAGGCTAGTTTGTCTCTGGGAAATTGTGCAGTCATTTTAATGACTCAGACTTCTTCCTGAAACAAAGGCTTGTCTTTTTAACATTGATATTCTTCCATTGTTGCTGTATTAAATGCAAGTCATGGAACTCCACTGACTGAAAAGTGATGAAGTAGCACATGGTGGTGAATAGGCTTCACTGAATTCTCAGTAAAGTAAATTGCACAGGAGTGATATGAGAATTCCATGACAGATATGTGACCAGAAAAAGTGCACCAATCTTAAGTAAAGTGTGTTTAGACCTAGAGGAAGCCTGCCAGTGTTTTCTATTTTTTATTTTTTTAACAATTTTATTTTTAAAGTATTCTTCCATGGTTACACTATTCATGTTCTCTCTCTCCCCCTTTTCTCTCCCTTCCCATAGCTGGCAAGCAGTTCCACTGAATTATACATGTATTATCACTCAACATATTTTCATATTATTCATTTTTATAAAAGAGTAATCTTTAAAAATCAAAACCCCAAATCACAGACCCATATAAACAAGTGATAAATTATATTTTTTCCTTCTGAATTTCTACTCCCACAGTTCTTTCTCTAGATGGGGATAGCATTCTTACTCATAAATCCTTCTGAATTGTCCTGGATCCTTCCTTGTTTGCTTCCTATTAGAAGCAAAGTCTTACATTTGATCTTCCTACAATGTTTCCATTACTGTATATAATGTTTTCCTGATTCTGCTCATTTCACTACTCTTCAGTTTATTACACTTTACTAAACTTCAGTCCTTCCGGTTTTTACAGAAATCAAGCAATTCACCATTTCTTATAGCACAATAGTATTCCATTACCATCATATACTACTATTTGTTCCTCTATTCCCTTGAATTTTGAAGGGCATCCCCTCATTTTCCAATTTTTTGCCACCACAAAAAGTGCAGCTATAAATATTTTTATATAAACAGATCCTTTCTCATTTTTAAAAATCTCTTTGGGATACAAGCCTAGTAGTGGTATTGCTGGATCAAAGAGCTCACTAGTATTTTCATGAATTCACTGAAGAAAATGTACAGATTGTGAGCAGGAATCACAACAGGAAAAGGCATGAATAAATTGTATTTTGAACTACTGAAGAGAGAGTACTTATTTTTGTGAGATCATAAAGAGCCTTCTAAATATTGAAGATAATCTAGGTTCTTTATGTAGTGTGCTACAGTACAAGCATGCTCTTATGCTTGTCCTTTTGCTGAAGATGATTTAAATCCAATTGTTGCTCAAGTTAGGATATCACCCTGTGATATCATTGGTCCTCTTCAAAAACAAAGGATGAACAACAGCATTGATAAGAGTATGGAGAAGAAATGTATGTAGAGTGCTTTGCAAACTTCATAAGGATATATAAGTGTTGGCTATTGTTGTTATTTCAGTCCTTGAGACCTCACTCAAGTCAGCAGGTATATTTATTGTCTCCTCTTTGCCAAACAGTGTGATCCATGCTGAGATTATAAAGAAATATGAAAAATGTTCTCACTCTCAAGGAGTTCACTGTTAAATGGGGGAAACAATATGCAAACAATTATGTACCAATAAGATTTTTTTTTTATCTTAATTTAACCTTAGAGGGAAACCACTGGCATTTAAAGGATGAGAAATGGTTTTTTGTAAAAGATGGAAATTCTAACAGGGACCTGAGACCTTAAGAAAACTAGGGAAGCAAGAAAGCAAAGATGAGGAGGGAGAGAATTCAAGGCTTGGGGTATAGGCAGTGAAAATGCATGGAGCCAAGAATTGGAATGTCTTATGCAATTAATAGTGAGGAGGCCATTCACCAGTCTTAGAATACATGACAAAGAATAAGGTAAAACAAAAACTGAAATGGTAAGAAGGATGGAAAGTTATGAAATTCTTTAAAAGCCAAACAGAGAATTTTATTTTTGAGCTTGAGGCATTAGGCAACCACTGTAGTTTATCAAACGGGGGGATGACATGGTCTGGCAAACAATTTATAGGGTAATCAATTTGACAGTTGGGTAGAAGATGGACTGGAGTGGAAGAAGCAGTATTAGGGAGGTATTATGAAGGTAGAGTCTTCTGGATTTGGCATTTAATTGGATAAGGGGGATATGAGTGTGAAGATTAAACCTAGGTTATGAGCCTAGTTGGGAAGATAATGAGAAGTGGAAGTACTGATTGTAGATAGTGATTGATCTCAAAGTGTTTGACCATGAAAAGGAAGAGAGAGAGAGAGGACAGTAGCAGAATTAGATAAGGTGAGGGGTTTTTGAGGATGAAGTAGATGGGCTTATGTGTAGACAGTTGGGAAGCAATCTGTAGATAGAGAATTGAAGATTAGTGGGAGAGGGAGGGATGATAGAGGAATCAATCTACTGAAGAAGACAGGATATAATGGAATCACTCACATGTAGGGAGGTTTGCCTTGGCAAGGAGAAGGGCTATCTCTTCATTTAAGACAGAGATGAAGGAGGAGATACTAGTAGAAGACATTTGAGTGATTTAAGATGAGGAGGTATGGATGAGAGGAAGGTCTCAGTGAATGGCCTCAATTTTTTCACTGAAATATTGGCAATGTTCTCAGTTGGGAAGGTGGGAGAGAGGAGGAGCCATGGAAGGTTTGAGGAGAAATGGGAATGTTTGAAAGAACCACTGTGGTGAATGGGATAGTAAATTGATTAGTAGTAGTAGTAGTCTCTCCGTAACCAAGGATGACGATTGTCTTTGTGCATTTTCATCTATGATGTAGATGAGTGTGCACAAAGACACTTGTACGTGAAGGAGATTTATGTGGAAAAATCAGTGCACAGAGACAGTCCCACTCTCTTGGCGTTGGAAGCCTGGGTCCAGTGGCACGAAAAGTCGTTACACCTGGAGACTTCCTCAGCTGCATTGGATGACCATGTTGTCCTTTGTGCTCCAACACGCCCTAAGCACTCCACAGTGCTTTGCTGTGTTGCCCTCTCAGCCGTTGAACCTTCTTATTGATTTCTTCCATCTGTTCAGCCGAAGCAGTCTTCACATGCTGGGTGAGCAAAGCCCTGGTTCACCAGGTGTCTACGAACCAATGGCTACCCTCACAAGGTTTAGCCGGCCTGTCGAAGCCACTGCCCGGGGTGTGGCCGCTGCTGCATGCTAGCAGATACTGGGAGCCACAAGTGAGAGCTGGGTGTCAGGTGGGGGGGTCAGAGGCTGGAGAGCTGCCCTAGGAGGGCACGACAAGCCCTCCATACTAGAGAGTATTTATGCATATATATATCTATATATATCTATGTGTGTGTGTGTGTGTGTATATATATATGTATATTTATTTATTCATTCATTCATTTATTTATTTGTTTGTTTGTTTATTTATGTCTTAGCATTTTAATCCTATAAAGTTTGTTACTATTCCCTCTAAGTGTAATTCTTCTAATTGTCCAGGTGATAATAAAATTTTTTAAGAATTACCTCTTTTTTTAATAGGGATACATATCATTTAACTTACTGGGTCCCTTAAAAAAAAGGTTTTGGGTTTTTGTTTTGTTTTGTTTTTCTTTTTTCCCTTTTTCTTAATTACCTTTTGATGATTCTCCTGAGTTCTCTGTTTGGGCATCAAATTTTCTGTTCAGGTCTGGTCTTTTCTTTACAAATGATTGAGATTATTCTACTTTGTTAAATACTTTCCCCTGTAAGAATATAGTCAGTTTTGCTGGGTAGTTGATTCTTGGTTGTAGACCTAGTTCCCTTGCTTTCTAGGGAGGTGTAAAAGGATTGCCTTGCTGACAGGACAGCCCATTTGAAATTATTTCATATAAATTTGTAATAGTCCCATCAGCATGGCTTCATATTATTCTCTGGCTTCATTCAGTAGTATGTGAGTAGGAGTAAAAGCAATAATGTGAATACTACTGCAGAAATTCCAAAGGAATATCAGCTTGTTAATATTTGGTATCAACATTATAAATTATGGAAGGTGTCAGTAGGGTGCAAGTGGTGCCAAATAATATCTCTGTCACTCACTACTCAGTTTTAGATCATAAATCCAAGATGAACTGAGGGACAGACCTGCAGCTAAAGGTAGCATTCAGAGTTAAGAGCAGTTAGTACATTGCACTAGTCTGTATAGTAAACAAGAAGCATATTCAGAAGCAAGCAGCAACTGTGTGGCACAGACCCCAAGAGCAAAGTGAAATCTTGGTTATAGCTTCTTTCCCAATCTGAAGCCTGCAGAAACCTAGGGGAGAAATCCCAAACCAAGGAAAAACCCTCTGATTCTGTCACTGAAACAGCAGAACTTTCCAGTTGATTGATACAGAAAGACTAAGTTTAGCAACAATCTATTGGAACTCCCAAGTTCATAGACCTATTATGCAGACCCAAACCCACCCACGTCAAGAACTTGCAGAGGTCAGACTAAGGAGCCAGCAATCAGACTTTGCTTTGGATCTGATGACTTTGGGAGGCTGTAGGTCTCTGGCTTTGATTATCCCTGAAATACTATAAAGACACTAATACTCCAAAAAAACAGCAACACGACCAGCCCAGATATTCCTTGTAGAATTGTATAGCACCTGCTCCTAATATAAAGTTCAAAGTTAGGAAGTAAGCTTAAAGAAAAAGCAAACAAAAAAAGAATTCCACCAAAAAAAGTTTGTGGTGATAGGGATGCTTAAGATATAAATGCAGAAGGAATGTCTTCAAAACATCTGTAAGCAAAGACTCAAAGAGAAAGACAGCTTAAATACAAATTCAAATAGAATTCCTAAAAGAGATTGTTTTTAAAAGCATTAAAACTTTTTCTAAATTAGAACACTAGAGGGAAAAAATGGAAAAGAAATGAGAGTCATAGAAGGAAGAATTTTATAAGGAATTAATAGCTTGGCACAAAAGGAATAAAACTTTGTCAAATTAGAAACTAATGACTTCATGAGACTATAAGAAATATTAAATCAAAGTCAAAATTCCAGGTGAGTAGGAGAAGAAAGTACAAGAACAAATGACCTAGAAAACATCAGAGAGAGCCATGAACAAAAAGAAACCTAGACATCTTATTTAAGGAAATCTGAAAATTGCTTAGATTTCTTAGATCCAATGAAAAAAATGAAAGTAGAACATATTCATCATTTAGTTCCTGAAAGAAATCCTCAAATGAAAACTCCCAGGAACATTATAGGCAAAATCCAGAGCTTCCAATCAAAGTAATAGAGGTAGCCAGAAAGGAAAAAAATTCAAGAACCAATGAGCCAAAGTCAAAATCACACATTATTTAGCAATGACTTCAAAGAAATTAAGTTTGAATGTGTTATTCCATAAGGCAGAGAATATAGGTTTATAACCAAGAATGACTCAGCAAAACAGAATGTAATCTTATAGGGAGAAAAATTAAGCTTTGATGAAATAGAAGGCTTCCAAGTATTCCTGATGAAAATATTAGATCTGTCTAGAAATGCTGAGGTACAAGCACAGGAGTTAAGAGAAACATAAAAAGGTCAACATGAGTAGATAATCATAAGAGACTAAACAAGTATAAATTGTTTATATTTGAATATAGGGAGGTGATACGTCACTTCCAAACCCTCTTGATGTCAGAGATCATAGAAAGAGTTAAATTAGAAAGGGTGCCAGTAAGTGGTCCTCTTATATCTTAATAATCTTAAAAGAAGAATGGAGGGACCACAAGGTGGGTTAGTGGTTAGAGAACCTGTCTTAGAGATAGGAGGTTCTGGGTTCAAATGTGACCCCCCTCTGACACTTTCTAGCTGTGTGATCCTGGGCAAGTCACTTAACCCTAATTGCTTAGCCCTTTCCACTCTTCTGCCTTGAAACTCATACTCTTGAAACTCAGTATTGACTGTAAGACAAAGGTAAGAGAATAGAAGAATAGAAAGGGAGAGGAAGAGGGCTATACTGGTTGGGAAAGAAGAACATTTGGGGGAAATTGTCTCACATACTAGAGACATACAAATAGAAGTTTATACAAACAAGGAAGAAGTTATGGGCCACACTGCTGCTATTTAAACTTCACTCTCATCTGAATTGTTCAGAGGAAGGAAGAATACGCACAGTTGGGTATAGAAATACATTTCACTCAACAGGGAAATAGAGATAGGAAAGAAAAGGGAACAATAAGTGGAATAGATTAGGGGAGCAATTAGGCTAAGCAAAAAAATGTACAAAAATATTTATCTCTTTTTGGTTACCATTTTATTATTTTTATATATAAAATGTAATATAATACATGATTTGTAATAAATATATAATAAATTATAATAATATGCTTAACCAAGAGAAGCATATTCTCACATTAACCATGTTCAAAAATCTGTCTTATTCTTCCCCCTTCCCCAAAAAAACAAGTAGTATGATATAGGTCATATATAGATTATCAGATATCATGTTGTGAAATAAAACGTACTGCTTACAATAGGGAAAATTTTATGGAGAAAATAAAGATGATAATGTTTCAGTCTACATTTGGACCCCATCTGTTCCCCCTATGATGATGGATATCCTTTTTCATCATGAATCCCTTGGAGTTGTCCAGGATCCTTGCCTTTTTTATAATAGTTCACAGTTGATCATCGTACATTATTGTTATTACTGAGTACAATGTTCTCCTGGTTCCACTTATTTCACTTAGCATTGTTTCATATAAGACTTTCCAGGGTTTGTTTGGTTTTTTTTAAATCATCTTGTTTGTCATGTCTTATGTTATGGGACAGTAGTATTCTGTTACAATCATATAACACAACTTGCTCGGCTATTCCCAGTTGATGGGCATCCTTTTTGTTTCCAGTTCTTTGCCACCCAAAAAAAAACCTATCAATATTTTAGAACATATTATATTTATATTGCTTTTGAATAGGAAAGAATTGGAAACTGAGAGGGCACCTATCAATTGGAGAATGGCTGAACAAGTAATGATATAGAAATGCAATGGAACTTTATTGTGCTATAAGAAATTATGCAGGAAATGACTTCACTGAAAACTGGAAAGACTCAAATGGACTGATGCAGAATAAAGTGAGCAGAAGCAGGAAAACAATTTATACAAATACAACATATTTATAAAGGCAAACAACTTTGATCAATGTAAGAACCAACCAGGATTCAGAAGACTCACAATGGAGCATACTACCCACCTCCTAATAGTGAAGGGAAGGACTGAGACTGCAAAATGAAACTGAGTTTTGTTTTCCCTTCTGTCTCAGAAGGAGGTTGGAAATTGGGAAGGAGAGATAGAGATTTTTGCTGGGGGGATGGGGGTGGAAGGGGTTGAGGTACATAAAAAAGTACCATGTTTTTAAAAAACAGCAACTATCTTTTGAGTAGAATTTAGATTAAATTGTCTTCCTTTTCTCTGCTTCTTCTATGCTCTAGGCTGACTAAAATAAACATTTTTCCTTAATTTCCTCATCTGTAAAATGAGCATAATAATATTTGTACCACCAATTCACATAGGTGTTATGGGAAAATATAAACTAAACATTACTGTAGCTGTGACCTAAACAGATATTCCCAAAGATTCAAAAACTATGATTTGACAATAACATGTTTCTTTCTCGTTTCTTACCCTCAGCTACCAAACCTTCTCTAGAATGCTCATCTTTCCATTCTAGTATTAGTGATAAAGAGGCACTTTAAAATTTCATAGAACACTTCTTTGTTTTTTTCTATCAAATTCCAACTTTTAAACATGGAACTTCTACTGATAGTATTATTTCTCAGCTCAATAAAAGGAAAGTCAGATGTTGTTAGCTTATAGAATCTAAGTAAGTCTCTGGTCCCTGTGTTCACTGGTAAAGAGAACTCAATCATGCTTCCTCAAAGGTTTGTCCTGAAGGAGGGAGGTCCATTTAACATCCAGTTTCAGGTGATGAAGAGCAGGAGAGTCAAGTACATATTACTGAACCTTAACCAAAGCATTATTACCTATGTTACTAATAGATGACATCTGCTTTAAAGAAAGAATCACTGATCTTTATATCTTCTTGACTTACTGTCATATTGAAAAGTGATTTCTCGCTACATAAAATACTTGAGGTAATAGTTATAAAAAAAATTGTATGGAGACATTCAAAGTGCTACCTTAGTGTTAGGAGATATGGGTTGTGGGCTTCAGTGGATACAGCATCTCAGTGCTCAGAGCTCTTCTTTGGGTAGAGCTGATTGTGATCTGTTTATGACTTGTAATCCTATATGATCTTGATCTGTATCTTTTCATAAGCCTCCACAATATATTTACCCAATGTGCTGGAGACTTACTTCTGGTTCCTTTTTAATATTTACAAGGCATATAGCTAATGGATAATGAGATGGCCTTAGAATCAGGAGAACCTCTGTCAGTCATTTCACATTATTAAGTAGATATTATGTGTCATGCTCTGTGCTAAGGAATACAAAGAAATCTAAAAAACAGCCCCTGCCCTCAAGGGACCTCACAATTTAATAAGAGAAACAATAAACAAACAACTTTACAAACAAACTATATACAGAGTGAGCAGAAAATAATCAACAGAAGGAAGCCACTAGATTTAAGAGATTTGGAAAGACTTTCTATAACTAAGACTTGAAGGAAACTGGTAGGAAGAGATGAGGAGACTGAACATTCTAGGCAGGGGGGAGAGCCAGTGAAAATATCTGAAGTCAGTGAGTGTCTTGTTTGAAGAGCAATAAGGAGGCCAATGTCACTGGAACATGTGGGGAGGGTGGGAGGGGTGTGTATGGTGTAAGAATGCAGGAAGGTGGAGGTAAGGGAAAAGTTTTTGAAGGTTTTGAATATCAAATAGGATTTTATATTTGACCCTGGAGGTGATAGGGAGCTATTGGAGTTATTGAGTTGGGAGTAATAGTTAGAACTGTACTTTAGGAATATCATTTTGATAGCTGAATGAAAGATGGACTGGAGTAGGAAGAGACTTGTGGAAGACATACCATCCTGCAGGCTTTGCTGTAGACCATGTGTGAGGTGTAGACCATGTGCCACCCTATACCAGGGTGGCAGTGGTGTCTGGAATGTAAAGGCCCTATGCAAAAGATGTTAGGCAGGTAAAAAAAGCCAAATCTTGACAACAGATTGCATATGGGAACGAGAGATAATGAGGAGTCAAGGGTGATACCTAAATTACAAGACTGAGCTACTGGAAAGATTACCCTCAAAAAAAAAATTACCCTCAAAAGTAATAGGCAAGTTAAGAAGGAGGAATTATTTGGGGAAAAGATAGGGTTCAGTTTGGGACATAATGGGTTTAAGATATGTGTGGGACTTCCAGTTCTAGATATCCAATATGCAGTTGGAGATGCAACTCTGGAGCTCACCAGTGAGGTTAGGACTAGATAAATAGATTTGAGAATCATCAGCATCAAGATGATAATTACATTCATGGAAGCTGATGAAATCACCAAGGGAAATAGTAGAGGAGAAGAAAAGAGGACCCAGGTCAGAGCCCTGTGGTGCACTCACAGGAAAGTTATAGTAACTGTATAGTATTTATGTAGTGTTTCAAAGTTTGCAAATATTTAAAAAAACCTTTTTTGCAAGTATTTTCTAATTTTATCTTTTCAACAGCCCTTCAAGGAGGGTGCTATTATATCATTTCAATCTTACAGATGAAGAAATGAATGAGGCAGATAGAAGTTAAATGGCTTGCCCAAGATCGCACAGCTAGTTCATGTCTAAGGCTAAATTTAAACTCAAGTCTTCCTGACTCCAGGTCCAGCCAGCTGTATATTCACTATGCTTTCCTGACTACTTGTTGTAAGGGAAATAGAGGTGGTTGGTCTGTATTGCAAGCTGTTGTCTTCACCTAGCCAAATAGTACATCTTACTTTCCTCCGATTAAACATTGTTCTTTTGTCTTAATGGGAAAGCCCATTTAGGTTTTGGAGTATTGTGTAAAAGAGTAATTTAACATCAAGGCCCTGTCACATAGTTATATTTTTGTCTTGGGCAATGATTTTGCCTCCATCTCCTCATTCATGAAATGGGAATAATAAATGGTTTGTTAGGATTACTGAAGAGTTAGTGCAAGTGCAAACTAAGCACTCACTTAAATACTGGGAATGGATTTTATGTTCTTCACTTTTACTTTTCCAGCAAATATGTTTACTTTTTCCCTGGGACACTGACTACATTTTCTTGGGCTTCTTTTTTATTCACAACTCACATTTAGGTTCTAGAACAACTGAAAATGCAAAAGGATTTATGGGCATTTCTCAAGATACAATCTTGTAACAAGCATAAAAATCAACTGTTTCCATTTTATCTTGAACTCATTATTAGGAATGCATATCCATCCTGAACTTGCTTTTCTCTGAAATGTATAGTTCAAATGCAAGGTCTCTTTAATATTCTCTACCTTTTGCTTGCTGTGTATCCTCAGTGTGCATAGCCCACCTCCCTCTTCTGGCAGCCATTATAGACTAGAAGGGCTGGTCAAAGGGAACACAGACCTGCTTACTACACCCTGGAGCACCAGAATCTTAGAGCCCTCCCTTGATGCTTGAATAAGGTAATTTTGAGGCAGATGAAAGAAAGAATTACTTTATACAGTAGGTAGTAAGCATATGGGATTCCTTCCCCTGAAAGGTTAGACAGGCTGAAAATATAAATAGGTTCAAAATGTGTTTAGCTGAACTAGTGGGTGATTGATCCAAAAGCAGCTATAGCAGGAAGCTGCTGGCATGCCTGGGCTTTTTAGAGTGATATCAAGAAAAACAACTGTGGAATTATCTCATAAAACATCCCTGTGCTACTATCAGATTAAATGGGTGGATAGAGCATTAACCTGTCCTCTTTTCTAAAAGAGACATTCTAAACTCTGTGATTTGCTCAGGGAACCTTTGCACTATATAAATGTGGGGTGGGGATCTTTATGATTGTGGTAGTGATGGTGATGGTGATAATAGTAGCAGTAGTGTTATGATCTGTGTTAAATTTTTGGTTGTTTTATCCTCTTTTTCTAGGTTACTTTAGGAAAGGTGCTGAAAGTCATTGTGGTCATGAGGAGCCTCTTCATTGACCGAACAATTGTGAAAGGATATAACGAAAATGTATACACAGAAGACGGAAAGGTAGGATGTTGTACATTGTTTGTGAGGATGGTTTTTATACAATTGCACACATATTTTTAATTTTGTCTAGTCCATAAAAATGTATCCCCAATTGAAATTTTCAACAGTCAATGCCTTTTTTTTTAAAATATATGACTTAACATTTTATACTCTCAGCTTGGGTTTTTCATCCTCAAGCTTCTGCTTTTCCTTAAACCCTTTGCCCCTAGTTGAATTTCTAATTTATCACCTTAGACCCTAGTTGCCTCATTAAACATGTCTTCTGAGGAAACAGATTTTTCCCCCAGCCTGACTGTACAATCCATGGTTCAGCCTTTTACATTTACCAGAATCATAAGGAAATTGGGGGTTAGTTTTAAGCACAACTTGAAGATCTTTCTTCTCTAAAATTTCCAAGTAACCTGAGGATGTTACATATCTATAATAATAGCACACATTGAACAGCTACTATTGAAGAAAGAGAACTTCTTTCTTTGAATGGATTAGGTATGAAAAGTTCACCTACCTTGAACCCTAGTTTCTTTTGACTGAGTCTACTCTATAGCTCAGTGGAATGCATCACAAGATAAGTTTTTTCTTTCTTTTTTTTTTTCCAGAATGAAATAGCC
This sequence comes from Monodelphis domestica, assembly GCF_027887165.1. Classification (NCBI taxonomy): domain Eukaryota; kingdom Metazoa; phylum Chordata; class Mammalia; order Didelphimorphia; family Didelphidae; genus Monodelphis; species Monodelphis domestica. Next base: position 465,852,249 of record NC_077227.1, on the reverse strand, counting down.
TCCCCTCCCCACCCCCACCCCTCTTTGAGACTCTAGCCCAACTCGTGCTGGTCACTTTCAAACACTAGCCTCCTTTCTCTCAAGAATTTTAGAGCTTCTTCCTCTTATAATGATTCCTATTAAAGTAAAAAGTTCATTAGAGCCAGCTAAGCATTCAGCACCCAAAGGCCATGTTATAATGAGGAGAAAATATTTTTCAAAAAGAAGTGATAACTATAGCTTAATGAGATAATAAGGAAAAAGACTTGTACAAGAATATTCATAGCTGCGCTCTTTGTGGTGGCAAAAAATTGGAAAATGAGGGGATGCCCATCAATTGGGGAATGGCTGAACAAATTGTGGTATATGTTGGTGATGGAATACTATTGTGCTCAAAGGAATAATAAAGTGGAGGAATTCCATGGGAACTGGAACAACCTCCAGGAAGTGATGCAGAGTGAAAGGAGCAGAACCAGGAAAACATTGTACACAGAAACTGATATACTGTGATACAGTCGAATGTAATGGACTTCTCCATTAGTAGCAATTCAGTGACCCTGAACAACTTGGAGGATTCTATGAGAAAAACCACTACCCACATTCAGAGGAAACACTGTGGGAGTAAAAACACCGAAGAAAAACAACTGCTTGAATACATGGGTCGTAGGGATATGGTTGGGGATGTAGACTCTAAATGAAAATCCTAGTGCAATGTAAAGATTAAAATTTAGGGGAGATGGGGAGACTGAGGCAGGTAGAAATTAGTTTCTCTCTGCAAGGAGTATTATATTTTTTTAGAGGTTTATTAAAGGCTAAAGATTAAAGAATATACAAGTAAGAAACATGTGCCTAGGCCAGAGGCCTAGACAAAATAACCTCACATCACGCAAGAGACGAGCCTGCTCCAAAACGGCAGTCCAAAAAGCGCCAAGCCACCCTCCAAAGCCTTTGAATCAACTTAAATATCTTCTCGATCTCGGCCCAGGTGAGATTACAAGGCATTCTGGGGAAGTGGAGCAAAGGCTCATGGGGATTGTAGTCCTGTATTCGAGTCTATTTTTTACATTCCCCCCTTTGATCGTTTGCAAAAAATTAATTTTTTTCCAAAGGATCATGAAAACATAATCAATTTAAAGATTACAATAATTGAGGATAAGAGAAAGAAAAGAATAAAACCAATAATTACTGGACGCATTGACAGAAAGCCAGTTAGGGAGCAGTCCCCTTTGGCATGAAAGTATGCATGCAAATAAATGTTCATTAACCACACCCAAAGTTCATTTTGTGCAGTTCGTGGTTTGGAGGCTTCTTCATGATGGCTTCTCCAACAGTTCAGTTTCTGAATTCAGGGAAGTAGCATCTTCTTTACCTAAAATTCTTCTCAAAAGGAATTTAAACTTTGCAATTTAAATAATGATATTTTTTTACATTCCCCCCGTTAAGAGGGTGATATAAAAAAAAAAGGGATCACTTAGGGATGCATGGCTGAGGTATGAGGTATATGAATCAATTGGCAAGAGATATTAAAAAGACATCAGAAAAATCAAAAGGAAAGAAAAATTTCTGGATGAAAATATAGACTATCAAAGTCTTATGTGTAATAATTCCAAGTAGAAGAAAAATAAATCTATAACAAGTCCTTCAATCAGGGCCCAATCAAAATGATCTAAGTAATGATGCATTTACCCAGTCAGTGCCAGGACTACAGAAAGGTACCACACTATGAGAGGCAGAAAAGGGGACCAGGTTATAGGAGCCAAGGTTTCAGGGATACTCGTCTGTGAGTATCTTCAGGGTGAGTGTGGATACAAGGAAAGCCTATGTCTTAACACATGTTAAACATAGTAACCTCGAGTCTTCACACTAGGTTCAAGACCTTTGTATTGGCCTAGAAGTGCATCAATCCATCCTAGATTGGCCTTTCTTTGGCCCTATGAAATGGCTCTTGTGTGTATCTCTTGTCCTGGAATCAGACAGAATCATTAAGCAAAGTCCCATAATTTATTTAAATAATTAGTGGCATCATTTTATCATCACAAGCCTTTTAGGGCATGTATTAGCAAATGTATCTTAAACTTAAAAATCAAAAGGTTAAAGAAAATCTTAATGCTGGTGACATGTGCTTCAAATATAAAAAGGAGAGAAAAAATAATAAAAAAACTGAAAAAGTATATTGCACATGCAAGAAAAATATAATAATAAAAGAGCTTTAAAAATTCAAAAATGTAGCTTATAACCATTGACACTCTGTGTCAGTTAAGAAAATATAAAATACAAGGCTTTCTCACCAAAAAATGAGATCCATTTCCTCTTTGTATCTGGCCATGATCACTGTGAGTAGAAGGCAAATGAATTGAACAAGGTTAACAATTTTTCATCTTTAAAAATACAGTAGTACAAATATGTAGATATCACAATCCCCAAAATTCTCAATAGCCCAATTAATTACAACAGCAAACAAAAACACTTTCATATTTCACATAAGTTGCTGTATGACATTTTTAAAACCTGTGAATTGATGGACATTTGTCACAATTTTTACAAACAGCAATCTTTCAACCTTGGTAATAAACATTTTTTTTTAAACAAAGTAAAACTCATCTAGGGTTAAGAACATAATCAAGAAATCTAGATATCATTCTGGTGCAAGTAAAGTAGTGAGCTGAAGAGTATAAATAAAGGGGTGCTCCTTTTGGAGGCTTTTTAAGGGTACAAATGCCCTGAAATTAACTGCCCAACTTCCATTCACATGTGGGAAGGTTGGGGTTTATAAAATACATTTCACTTCAGCTACTAGAATGGGCCTTACCTCGTGGTAGGGGCAGGCAAAATAACCAGATTGTTAAAAAAAAAATCCAACAATCATATTTTAAAAAACCCTTAAAATCAAATCATTTGAGGTATTTAGCACATTAAAATTCCAAAGGTTGTTAATACAATTATAACCAGTTCTGAAGTCCATCTATCCTCAGCAAAATAGAAAAAAGCTGTTTTTTCATATATGGGCTTATTCACAATAATATTTGTTCAACACAGTTATAGGTGAAAACAACAGAATTTTAAAACTCAGTACATTCAAAATAAATTCAATCAACCTTCAGTTCAAGCAGAATAATATTGAATCCAGTTATATATGAACTTAAAATCACAAAGTTAAACCTTAAACAGAAAATGCAATAGAATACAGAGATTTTTATAAACCATTGGAGTTTGAAATGCCTTAGAATATAGCCTTTAGTCTCTTCAAAGTTCCTTGGGTTTTGTTTGTTTGTTTGTTTGTTTTTAATTATCCATTTAAATGTCTATTGTCCGAAGGTAGAGTAGTAAAGGCTAGGCTATGGGGTTCAAGGGATCCGTCCAGGGCCCCATAGCTGGGAAGCATCAGAGGCCAGATTTTAAGTAGAGACCTCTCGTCTCTGGGCCTGGCTTCCAGTTCGCTGGGCCACCCATTTTCAAATTCAAAGTTGAATCTTTGGGCTGAGTCTGCTCCCAGACAGGCAGGTAAAATCAATGAAATTGCCAGAAGAGTCAAAAATCCTTTTAAACAGCCCATTGCTTTTTAGGTTTCCGTTTGAAAAGTCTGTTTCTTCTCTCTAGTCTTTTCTCTCTTTCCCCTCTCTGATACCCCTGTGGCCAATACCCCCAGCCACATGGAGGCTTAGCCTAAGGGAAAATTGCCCGTTCTCCTTTCCCTCTCTTCTCTCCCCTCCACCCACGTGGCCAATACTGTTACCAGCTGGTCGCAATGAGTCCTGAGCGATCTGCTCCAAGGATCTGGGTGATGAGCCGGCTGGGGTCACGCTTGTGGGTCTGGGGCGCAGAAATAGGCAGGCAGCGGCTGGTGAGAGGCCAGGAGCAGGAGTGGCTGCGGGCGTGGGCAAGGCCAGGACCAGGTACCAGGTGAGGACGATCAGGGCTGCAGGTTGCAGGCAGGAAGTGGCGGGGCAGGTCCGGAGCCTGTAGCAGCTTTGCGAGGGTAGAAAACCTTGGCCAGAGAGATATGGCTCAAAAAAAAATTTTTTTTTTTCTAGGTACTAGATATTAAAACTGAATTTAAGATCAGAAAAGAAATCAGAAGACTGAAAGTTCTTTTTTCCATTAGGTCGCCAACTGTAAAGATTAAAATTTATGGAATATGGGGAGACTGAGGCAGGTAGAAATTAGTTTCTCTCTGCAAGGAGTATTATATTTTTTAGAGGTTTATTAAAGGCTAAAGATTAAAGAATATACAAGTAAGAAACATGTGCCTAGGCCAGAGGCCTAGACAAAATAACCTCACATCACGCAAGAGACGAGCCTGCTCCAAAACGGCAGTCCAAAAAGCGCCAAGCCACCCTCCAAAGCCTTTGAATCAACTTAAATATCTTCTCGATCTCGGCCCAGGTGAGATTACAAGGCATTCTGGGGAAGTGGAGCAAAGGCTCATGGGGATTGTAGTCCTGTATTCGAGTCTATTTTTTACAGCAAACAACAACATGGAAATAGGTTCTGATCAAGGTCCCAAGTAATACCCAATAAAATTGCGAGTCGGCTGCGGGAACGATGGGTGGAGGGGAGGGAGGGAAATAAAAGTGATTATTGTAACAAAAAAGAAAATAAATTATTTTTTAAAAAAAATAAATAAGTTTAACAAATTACAGAAGGAAAGTGCACAAGATTGGGAATTAGAGAGGAGTGATTATAAAATGTTAGTGCCAGAAAAAGACTTTAGAGATTATTTTGCACCATCCCCAAGTTTATGCACTTCATAGAAATTTTAGGTAAATCAAGCAGGTTCATTTTTTCATTTGCCTTTAAATCAAAGGTTATCTGTCAGAGACTCTGAGACCTATGAAATAGGGGATTTATGGCAAGAAAGTGACTAAAATGGCCATAATTTTTGCCTGATAGTCACACTGCTGGATATGTGCCCCCAAAGTCATCAAAGAATGGACTTACATATACACTAACCTGTTGAGAATAGCCCTTTTTTAGTTGCAAAGAAATATAAATATAATAAATGCCTTTCTTTCATTTGAGAAAAGGCTAAATAAAATGTGGTACCTGAATGTAATGGTGACAGTGTTATGGTGCCATAAGAAATGATGAACATGAAGAATACAGAGATGCACAGACAGATTTAGACTTACTGATAACCAATGTGGCAGAACCAGGAAAACAATATACACATTGTGTATAGTAGTGACTATACCATGATGTAAATGAAGAAAAAATCAGCAGCAACTATGACAACAAATCAAATGTTATATAATTTGATGGTCAACCTTGACACTAAAGAAGACAGAAGAAAATGCTACTTCCTTCATTCTTTGTAGAAGTGGGTGCTGTCCTGACAGACTTGGTCAGTGTATTAGATTACTTTTGCTGAATTGCTTTTTTGCTCTTTCCTTCTTTTCTTTTTTAAGGGATGGTTTCTTATTTTCCTCCATTTTTTTCACTCTTTTGATTTTGTTTTATAGTGTCCTGCTGCCTTGTGAAGTTGCTTGCTTCTAAATGTTGTATTCTGGTTTTTAAAGACCTGGCTTTCATCCCTGGCTTTTTGGTCATCCTTCTCCTTCTGATCTTTCATCTCCTTTGCCTCATTTCCAAGCGGATTAATTTTGGCTTTCAAGACACTGTTTTCTGTTTCCAGATGAATTAACTTGCTTTTTTTAAGTTATTTTCCCAGTTGTTTTCAACCTCTCTTAATTGTGTTTTGAATTGTATTTTGAGTTCTTCCAAAGCCTGTATCCAATTCACTGGAGTTTCTTTTTTTTGTTGTTTGCTGTTCCTTCATCCTTCTCTGTTCCATTTGCTCTTTGTTCTTTGCCTGGATAGAAGCTGTTGATTGTCATTTCTTTTTTCTTTTTCTGTTGTTTGCTTACTTTCTGTAGTTGCCTGCGCTTTTGCTCTTCTCATTTTGTGTTGGATCTCTGGTTTGGGGCTTTTCTGTCAGCCTTCACCCTTGGAGCTTAGTCAGCAAATCTTTCAGTGCAGACTGTGGGGGAGGGGTGTTGGGGTTTGAGCTTCCTGGCCCTCTAAAGGCTTTAATGGAATTAAGCCCAGCCGAGTTGCAGAGCTGGATGTGCCCTGAGGCCAAAATGGGGGGGGGGCGCTTAATATGGAGTGTCAGTGCTGCTGCAACTAGGCTGCCTGCTCTGCGCTTCTTCTCCAACTGCTTCTCTACCGCCTGTGTTCGACACTCTGAGCCTGGCACAGTTTTGCCTGCAAAGTACTCCCTCCAGACCAGCAGCCTTGCCCGCCCAGAGATTCCAGCTACTGCTGAAGGCTCAGTGCTCTAGGTCGGGGAGGGGTCCTGGGACCTTCCTTCCTCCTTTCTTTTGGTGAGCATACCTTTTAAGTTGAGTTCAGCAGGAGAGTTCCTTGGCTCTGTCCTGTTGTTAGGTGTGATTTTCAGTCCCCTAGGAGCATTAAGTTTGTAATTGGTAAGGAAGGGTTTTCAGAGGTCTGAACTTTTTCTGCCTCTTTGCCGCCATCTTAACTCTGCCTCCAAAGGGATGGTTTCTTGAGAAAGAGAAAGAAAAAGAATAGATTTGAAAATGACTAACGTGTAAAAACCAGATGTTAATTTAATAAATTATTTTTTTTTAATCTCTGGAAGAACTGGAGAATAGCTATCTATTTCTACATTGTGAGACCTGAGTTCTGCTATACTAAAAATCATGAATGTGGTACTAAACCTGGCTTCTATCTTCTTTTTACATAAATCAATGTCAAATACATCTTTAGGCCTAAATGATAACCAGGACTTAGGCCTAGAAATAGAAAAACAGACAGACCTGAATTAGTACATTATTTTAAAGTTGCATTAGCCAACTGTGACAGAGAGCTTTCAAGTGACCAGTCTGCCCAAGATCTAATTGTAGCTGACTTGTTTAGTTTCTTCTTTTTCCAGGCACTTTATGGAGTCACCAGGTTTAAGCTATGGATAAAAATAAAATTCAAGCAGACATTATTAATGGCCTATTTTGGGATTTCATGCGCGCGCGCGCGCGCACACACACACACACACACACACACACACACATATATAATTATATATATGTATACATTCAAGTGGATTCATGTACTGAAGGATCTGGCACATTCTACATGATAAGGCAACATTTTGAAGATGCAGCTTGGAGTAGAAGGTATAAGCTGGGGGGTAAATGGGACAAATTGTTGCTTACATAATCAATTTGCTGTTTAAAAATATGCAAGTTTGCTTTTGACTGACTACTTAGGTGCTATTTCAATAGTTGCCATTGGTGCAAAACCTAACAGTAACACAGAATCATAGAGTTGGAAGGAACCCCAAAGAACATCTAGTCTAACCTTTGGCTAAACAGGAATTTTCTCTCTAATGTGACATGGTCATCCAGTTTCCAATTAAAAACCTCCAATGATGAGGAGCTCCTATGTCTAGAAATAGCCCATTGCACTTTGAATAGTTCTGACTTTTGGGAAATGTTTTTTTGTATGCATCTGAAATTTTGTCTTTCTGCAATTTCTCCCCTGTGATTCCCTGCAGGGCCAAGCAGAACAAGTCTCATCGTTCTTCCACACTGCAACCCCATACGTACTGGGGGGAAAATATTCGCAATCTGAAAACCTTTCCTTCCCCAAATATTCCCTTTTTTACGCTTAACATCACTGTTCTCTTCAACTAATCTTGACCTGTTATAGTATCCGAATTTTCCTCTCCCTCTCCCCATCCTGGTCACCATCTTATATATTAAATGGCACCAAAGGAACTAGCTAAGGATATTTGCCTTATGTATACAGTAGGGATGCTGAACTCTTATTTTTTTTGCTACAATTGAGTTTATTCCTAATCTGTCACATCCATCACTTGCTAATACATTTTAATTAGCTCTTTTGTTATCGTAATGACTAGGCACCATCCCTCTTTTCTAAATTTAACTTATACATTTCTCATAAGAATCCTAGCATACAGTAGCCACCAGAGCTATCACTTGACAAAAATAATCATAAGAGTGAGTCTCTTGCTTTTTCCATTGAGCCCGTTTTTGATAAGCAAGCATAAGTAGCCTAATTCTAATCATCAAAACAAAATTGCATTAAGATTTTTGGTGATGTGCTGACCCACTACTTTTCTGTAATCATAGGAACAAGAAGAGCCATGACGTGGCATATTTAATGCTGGGTATTTAAACTGAATATCTGGCCAGAGTCCTAATTTTGTAGCAGTTAGATATAAAACTAAAGAAACATAAGTGTCTCTGTTGAATTTATCTTATATGGGGATTTGGGTTATGTTAATGCTATAGCTTCATTAATTACCCCATATCAATAAAAAAAAGGCAACTTTTAGCCTTCTAGTGTAAGAGAGGAAAAGATATGGTAGTATCAAAGGAAACCTTCAAAGACTGCTAGAACTGTCTCTAGGGTAATTTCTGATCCTTGCATTCTTTCCACTTCAAAGTTGGATGTGTGTGTGTTTGGGTCGAGGGAGAGGGGGAGGGCTTGAATCTGATTTCTCTAATAAGTGTTGGCACTGGCCCTGTTTGATATTAGATGCAGGGAACATTTTGATTTGTTATCGCCTTTGAAATCATTCTGATGACCTTCAGAAAATGGCCTTTTGTTACTTACAGTTGGGGGATGGGTAGTTGAGGTAGGTGAATGGAAAGGAGGGATAAGAGGAGGGAAAAATTCCAGTTTAATTCACATTCAGAGGATGCCCTGAAATTGTGCTTTCAGCAGTGTTTTTTTTTTTAAGTTACAAATGTGTGTCTTGATTGAAAGTGAAAAGTTGAAGAATAATAGACCTGTAACAATGCATTCTTTAGTTCCATTACTGCCACCTTTTTTATTTTCCTGGGGGAGGGTGGGAAGGCATATAACATGCCTGAATATGAGTTTCTTATTTTGGAAACTTAAGTCATCGTATAGCTTTAAAAAAAAAAAATTGGCTACTATTGCTGATTTTGGCTCAGCGAGAAACCTGAGCTTTCATCACCTGTTGATTTTTTAAATATACCAAATATAAGCTTTGAAAGTTGAAATCTCCTTAGGCAGTAATAAGTTTCTATTAAAGACCATACTTGTGACTGTTGACTGGTGGCATCTGTTTTATGTGTTTTTTCCTAATTTTTAATGCAAATGAAACTTTTCTTTGGAAAGTTCCCCAAATTTTCAGTAATATTGTATGTGCAACTTATATACACAAATGCCATGTAGTTATTATATTATTTATATGTATTATATAAAGAGCAGTGGATCCAAGGACTTGAATGTGGATCCCAGATCTGTATCTTAAAATTTTTGTGATTTTAAGTAATTTAAACTCTTGGGTCTCTGTTTCTTCATCTTTAAGATGAAGGTGTTAAACTAGATGATCTTGAAGGTTCTTTCTAGCCCTAAGTGTTGTGACTTACAGTGAAATAGAGATTCCCCCAAAGTATGCCCTTCAAATGAGGAAACAGTGAATGAATGAACTAAATGGAAAAAAGTAATGACTTGAAAAGTATTATTCAGTTCTTACTCATGTGTCAGGTACTCTTCTAAGTGATGATATACTTCTAAGTATACAAATAGAAATTGAGGGAGATAATACACATAAGACAGTGCCACTGCAGAGTGTGAATTTTAGATTTACTCCACCCTGCTTAGTCTTTAGAATTTTAGTAAACAGGAATGTATACACCCCAACTTGAAGTATTAAGTGTGAGGGAAGAAGGTCTATGACCTGTGTGTGCTAGCAAGTTACAAATCAGAAACAACTGACTGAACCCCTGGGCTGTCCAAAAGCCAATTTTAAGCCATCGTTGGTACATGTGAGACACAGGAAGTGATTGTCCAAAAGCCAATTTTAAGCCACCATTGGTACATGTGAGACACAGGAAATGATGTGAAGAACTGCCTTTATGATTCTTGTCACTTCCTATGAGAGGGATTTGGTGGTAGAAATTGACTTGGAGGAGCTGAAGTGTGAGACTTCAGACTGCTTCCCTTAGAAGATCACATGGTGAGTGATAAGACTGACTCCCATTTCCTTGGCAAAAGCCAAAATGGAGGCAACATTCTCTAGGAAGACCCATTTCTTGGGACTCCCTTTCCTTGACTTTTCTGGACCAACAGCCTGTGGAAAGGCCCATCTCTTGGGAATCCCATTTCCTTGGCTTAGGCCTCTGAACTCCTACTGGGTTCAAACCAGGCCAGGGCAGCTATCCTTCCCTTTTCCCTCTTTCTCTCTCATTCTTAATTTCTTCCTTCTATTGTAAATAAGCCACCATAAAATTCCATTCTGACTTGAGTATTTCATTGGGATTTAGAATTTAAATCCCTGAATAAAATATATTCAGTCTCAACCATAAAATTCATCCTTAACAAGAGCAAATAGAGGTCTTGAAAGTTTTAAGGGATGCTTCTATAATATGGACAGCAAGTTCATGGGTCCTTAGAATACTCAGTGGCATCTGAGTTTCTGAAATTGCACTGCATCAAGATTTCTTTCCTTTAAAAGAACATGCCTATTGAAAGAATATATTGGGGACAGCTGGGTAGTTCAGTGGATTGAGAGCCAGGCCTAGAGACTAGAGGTCCTAGGTTCAAATGTGGCCTCAGATATGTCCTAACTGTGTGACTGTGGACAAGTCACATAACCCCCTTTGCCTAGTTCTTACCACTCTTCTGACTTGAAACCAATACATGGTACTGGTTTTAAGATGGAAAGTAAGGGTTTAAAAAAAAGAAAAAGAAAGAAAGAATATCTTTTTTAGTTTCCCCTGGATAGCAGTGATCTCCCACGTGAAAAGAAAGGTTCTTTTGGGCTTTGATTTACACAGTGAGAACAAATTTTTTTAAAAAGTAATTGATGATCTTCAGAATTAGTTTTCAGTTTGAGAAATAGCCCTGTGCATAATGCTAAAGTGTCATTATGCTATGTAGTACTGTGTATAATTCCAGTACCAAGAGTTCAGATTACAGATTTAGTTTTCAATGACTGTAAGATTGGGCATTCCATTTTTTAAGTCTTCCTAATACTCCTGACTTGTCTGCTAAGGAGCACTTCACTTTCTTTTCCTTAGATCTTCTGGTTCAGAATGTTCTCATTCAGTAAACCAAAAACTTGCAGCCTCTAACATCAGACAATGTTTATTCATGAATGTTGGAACCAGTAAAAAAAATCAGTCGCCATACCCTTGCAATTGAGAGGCTCAAGCTAGTAAATAATTCTGTGGTACCAACACAGTATCTCTGAAATGAATTTTCAGAAATCTTCCTGGTTGTGAAGAGAGGAAGGACCTTGACTCTAGCACTCTCATTTACATGTCTATCTTTGCAAAATCCAATGAATACCTGCTATATATTTGTTTCAACAAAGGGAAACCTATTGTCATGGGATCTTGTTTTACCCAATATGCATCAAGTAAATAGACCATATTATTTTAAATCTTTCTGTTCTAAAGGGTTTGGACATTTCCTTTAATTATTGAATTGTATATTTATACTTCTGTTGGGGAACTGTGGCCTACCATTTAAATGTCTATCTATGGTTTATTTTGAAAGTTCTCACTTAAGCTGAAAAGACTACCTTTGAATTATGTCTAATAAATTTCTTTCTAGTGGATATTATTTTAATTAAATCAAATTTCTAGGTTCTTAGAAGTACAAGTTAATACTTTTCTTCATATTAAAAATGGAATTTTTTGTGCTTGTCTATATTCCCTTTTTTTCCTTGCCTACTTCTCCCTTATGTCTTAGTCCTTTGTGCATTCTGACAAGCAGGAAAGAGATAAGTAATAGAGAATTTTAGTGAGAAAAATCCATGAGGTAGAAATGGAAGAACTGTTAACTTTAGTTTCCTAAAAATGAATGTTTGTATTACTTTTTTTAAAAGGTAAGTTTTAAGATCTGGGTATCTCATTGTCTTCTTAGCAGTGATTTGATAGAACTAACAAAAAATCATTCTTACTCATCTGCAATTGCTTTATAATTTTTATTTGCTAGAGGTCTACCTGAATTCTGAAACATGGTTTCCATACAAGTGGCTTTTTACTTAAGTGGAATGAATAACATAAAGATAATATAGGGATTATGTTTTAGGCATGTTACCTGAAGATTCACTTTTAAGGAACATTAAGGTTCCCTTTTAAAGGAAATAAGCAAGTTGTCAAATATATTAATAGTGAAATTCTGGGGACCTGTTCGTTCCCTTGGAGGAGAGAGACCTGAGTTTTCCCCTGGGAAAATACCTAAGTATTTTGGTGCTTCTTTCATTCCCAACTAGCACATGTACCCTTCTCTTTACATAGTTACATTCCTTTAGGTACTTGAGGATCCTTAAGATGGCATTCCACCTGAGTCTCTTTAAAGTGAGTATACCATGTTCTGGAAACAAGTCAAACTTTTTCTCTATAACTTTCTCCATTTCTAGAGGAATAGCTAGATAAGTTAATAAACTATCCTACGGTAATTGTAAAAAATGGAAATTGGAATCCAGGACTCCAATCCCCAGGAGTCCTTGCTAGCTCCTAGAGTGCCCTCTAATCCCAGAGATTTCCACCTGGGCGAGCTCAAAAATTTCTGTTTAACCTGGCTGTAAAGGCTACTGGATCTCTTCCTACTTCCACTTCAGAGCACATGCGGCTCTCCACCTAGCAGGCAAGGTGTGAGTGGTCGTGAATAGGCTCTCTGGGCCTAGACACCTGCCTTTCTTACTTGTATTTTCCTAAATTCCTTATCTTAAATAAACCTCTAAAAATATAATACTTCTTGCAGAGAGAAACTAATTTCTACCTTGCCTTAGTTTCCCCTAAATATTAATCATAACAGTTGAATTTAATTGTTACATAATGTATGCCAATACCTTAGAATGCTTTGTTCTATTTTGCTCCATCCTCCCTTTCCCCTAATACAGTTGTATGTTATCAGAGACAGAGACTTCTGGTCACACAGTGCCTCAATCCAAAGGAATAATTTTCATGGGAAAAATTTCAATCTCTGGAGCAGATCAATGGAGGAGATGGTTTTTGGAGAGGCAGACCTATTGGCATGTTGTGAAATCATATCATAGCATTATCTATGTGCCCTGTCATCATGGAGGGTTAGCCGAGAAGACTTTCAGATTCATACTACTTAGAATTAATGCCCTAGCCTTAACCTCATTACCAGGACCCACCTTAGATCTCAAATTTCATTGGAGAGGGGAAAGGCAGAACATGGGAATAGGACTAATCATTCCATTTCCTGTTGGGAACCCTTGAAAAATAGGTAGTATGGGGAATTTTTCTGAACAGTCAGTTTCTTTTTAGGAATGCCATTTTTTCTGTACCTAGAAGAATATATTTCAGGAATATCTAGAATGGCAAAGTGGAATAATAGAGTATTTTTTATATCTGGAGCAATAAAATGTTTTCCTTCCTCAAAGCTCACTTTTCTCCATGAAAGTTATGATACTAATATAAAGAAGCATTATATTAAATTAGAGAATTTTTAGACTTTAAATGATTCTCAGAAATTATCTAGTCCAGACATTACAAATGTGAAATCTAAGGAGTATTTTGAGGAAGTTTCAAAAGGCTTATCTAAAAAACATTTTTTCTGCTTCATGTATTCTCAGTGGGTTTTCCCCAGTTGAATGCTTCTTGGCCTCACTTGTGCTCCAGAATCAATAGCTCAACTTCAAGGCAAAGCATCCATGGTTCCTATTTCCACCTTGACCACTGGTCAACCCCAAAAACAAGTTCCAAGAGGCTCATTGACCACTTGTTTCAATTTACTATAATCTTGAACTTACATTAAAGGAGATTTTTAGCACCCAAGGGACACATTGCTGCCTTCTTCTTTTAATCTGCAGCATCCATGAGCTACTTCCTAACACTATATTGTTGTAATTTTTCTGCCTTACTTAATTTGTCCCAAACTCTCAAACTTGAGACAGTGAGAGGGTATTTATTTGCCCTGAGAGCAAATGAAACCCAAAAACCTTTGGTTAAACTAGGTTAGAAAAGTACTTTGTGTGGCATCATGAACTAGTAGAAAAAGTACTGAATTGAGACTCAAGTCCTATAATAAATGACTTCCATTCTCCATTTAAGGTGGACACCCAGTCTAGCCATTTCTTCATTTCCTACCAAGCTATATGTCTCTGACTTTTCCATCATGCCTGGGAAACATCTTCATCATAGAAAATAATTTCAGCCCTGAAATTCATACATTGGACATACCCTTTGCTCCTGGAACCATCATGCCTCTTAGATAGGGTACATTCTTCCTACCCCCTTTTTAGCTTTCTTTTATGTATTGTCTTTCTTCTCAGAATGTAAGCTCCTCAGGGTCAGAAACTGTCTTTTTGTTTCTATGTATATTCCCAGCATTTAGTACAGTGCTTGGCACTGAAATATTTGTTGACTGACTGACTAATTGTTACCTCACTTTTCTCATATGGAAAATGAGAGGGTTGGATCCCCAAGTCTTTTCCACCTTGGAGGAAAAAAATGATTCTAATACCAAGATAAAGAATAGCTAACTTCTTTATTGTTCTTTTCAAAAAACAAAGCTTAAATCTTAATTATGAGTAAAAGGGGTAATTCTGAGGTTTGTTGATTCCAGAGGTAAATGGATCTTTAAAGATATCTAGTCTGGGGGCAGCTGTGTGGCTCAGTGGATTGAGAGTCAGGCCTAGAGATGGGAGGTCCTAAGGTTCAAATCGGGCCTCAGACACTTCTCAGCTGTGTGACCCTGGGCAAATCACTTGACCCCCATTGCCTAGCCCTTACCAGGGTTTAAAAAAATAAAATAAAATAAAAATAAAGATGCCTGGTCTCACTACTTCATTGTACAGATGGGAAAGGCCCAGAAAGTGGCTCACCTAACATGTCACAGCAATTTAATAATGGCCAGTAAAGCCTAGAATTCAAGTTCCTTGCATTCCTGTTGAGTGCTTTTTTCCATTGCATAAAATTGCCTCACCCTCTATTTAAATCATCATTTGGATTTCTGGTTTTTCAAGTCAAATGATAGGCACGATGATTATAGCATCTAAAGATACAGTTGATAGTAATCATTTTTAATTTTCTTTTTCAGCTTGACATATGGTCAAAGTCCAACTATCAGGTGTTCCAAAAGGTAAGTTTTGCTTTTTGTTTCTTGCTTAAGAATTTTGAGAGACTTTGAAGGCTTTGCTATTTGAATTTAGGTGTTTAATAAGTGCCTTAGTAATAATAATAACTGGCATTCATATGACTCTTACTGTGTGTCAGGTACTATGTTAAGTGCTTAAAAATGATCTCATTTGATCCTCACAACATCCCTGAGAGGTAGGTGCTACCAATATCCCTGCTTTACAGTTGGGGAAACTGAGACAGGAAATGGTAAAGTGATTTGCCCAGGGTCACACAGGTAATAAATATCTGAGGTCAATCTGAGGTCAAATTTGAACTTGTATCTTCCTGACTTCAAACCCAGTGCTCTGTGCACATATCTGACACTCAAAATAGTATTTTTTTCAATACACATTTATTACATGCCTTCTGAGTATAAAGATCACTCCAAAACAGCCAGTGATGGATCTCCTTAATTACCGGATACAGTGACCTTTTCTTAGTCATCATTCTTCTTGCCCTTTTGGTAACATTGAACACTGCTAACCACCCTCTCTTTCTGGATATTCTTTTCCATTTGGGTTTTTTAGTTTTCTCTTTCAGTTTTCCTGACTGGCTGCTTCTTTTCTATATCATTATAAATGTTCTACCCCCTGCCAATGTACCTCCTGGCTCTGCCTAAGCCACCCTTTACTTCTCTATATCCTCTGCAAGTTCTTCAGCTCCCTTCAGTTCAAATTATACTCTCAATGCAGGTCACCTATTATATGCATAGCACTCTACTAGGTACTAAGTCGTTGGTTAGCAGGTATTTATTAAGCACTGGCTTTGTGCCAAGATCTGTTTTAGCCAGTGGGTGTTCTAGTATGGAGAATAGAACAAACCCTACTCCCAGTGAGCTTCCATTCCATTGGGGAGGGAGTGGGGTACCGTATTACAAGTACATATAAAATGGGTATAAAGTTAGTAAATACAAACAAATAAACACACACACACACACACACACACACAGAAACATTCTCAAAGAGTAGTTAAATAGAAGGTAGGTTTGGAGGGATCCCATTAGCTGTTGGGGAGAATCAAGGAAGTCCTCAAATTAAAGATGTTGCCTATGGGGATCTTAGAGGAAAAGAGAGACTCCCTGGGGAGTTCATTCCAACTGTGGGGGATAGCCAGTCCAAAGGGATAGAGGTAGACATAATAGTATTATGTGTGAACAACCAAAAGAAGAAAGGTTCAGTTGGATTGCAGAGTGTTGCAATTGGTGTAAATGTCCAGTGACCCTGGGAAAATAGTTGTAGACTTCTGAATCACGGGAGCAAATAAATGGAGAACTAAGCATTTTGTCTCATGCCCTGGACCTCTCAGATGAATCCAAAACTAATCCAAAATTATGCATCAAAAATGAATTAATGTTGGCTATCCCCATAGTCTAGAATCCAAAAGAATGTTAAAAATAATGAACTGGTGCTCATTGATCCTGCATTCATTCAGAACCTCTCTTCCTCCCCACCCCCACTCTACTTCCCATGTTATTGGCAGCAAGGCACACTTGCAGAACCAAAGACCTACCACAAAATCCCACTCCTCAGCCCCCCCCCCCCTTTCTGGGACTGAAAAGACCCTGGCTCCAGGCTGTGGAAGTTTGTTTCTTGATAGAAGGAACAAAAGCCTGCTAGGGACCTCAACAGCCAAGTAACCTACCTATCATTCAGCAGATTTCCCTGTAATAGCAATGCTAAACAACTCCAAAAACTGTTGGTGCTGGCCCAGAGAACCAAGGAACAGAGAGATGTGAGGTAGGACACTCTTGCCGGGGAAAGAGGATGAACTGTGCAGTACTCCATGAAGCCTGAAGGAGAGTACTCAGCAGCCTTTGGGGACCAGTTCTATTCACCCAGAAAACACTTAAGGCAGAGAAAATTGTGAATTGTCCAACATGGGAGAAGGCTAACACTCTATGAGACCCTAGCACACTAGGAAACTACCATTAGATGAAAGAGAGTCGGGAAGCAAAACAGTAATAAAATATAAGGGGGGGGGGGCTGAAATTATCAAAGATCTCAGAAAGAAGAAAACTCAGAGACCTTGAACATAAGCGATAAATCAACAGAGAAAAATATGGCCTCTAGGTCAAATGAGTTCAGTCATCTATGAATAAAAAATGCAAAACAAAGGAAAGATTTCCAAGCCTTGATGAGGAGGAACTTGTGGCATATGAAGAAAATGTGGGCCACAATACACAGTTCCTGAATGGTTCAAAAGAGAAATGAGAATTGTGAAAGCAGAATTTGCATAGCAAAAATAAAGGAAAGAATAGAAAAACCAGAATCTGCATTGGTAAAACTTGCCAAAGAAACAACAGTAGATTGGGAATGCAAATACATAGGAGTAAAGGACAATCTAGAAGCAGAAATGCAAAAAAAAAAAAAAATAATAATAATAATAACATTAAAATAAAATATGCTTGCTATTCAAGCAAAATGTTTATCTTAAAGATGAGATATTTAGAGATGATCTGAGGATCATAGGTCTCCCAAAAGAACATGACAGCATAAAAAACCCTAATATCCTAATGAAAGAAGTAATAGAAGAGAGCTGCCAAGAACTTCTGACTTTGTAAATGAAATGCCAATTGAAAGTATACACAAATCACCTCCAGAAAGAAGACCCAAGGCTGCAAACTCCAAGGCACATAGTAGTTAAATTTAATAATTGAATTTGCAAACAAGTTCTTCAAGTGATCAGGAGAAAGACCTTCAAATATGAAGGAAAAGAAATTTAAATAAAACAAGACTCTTCTGTACCCACTAGAAAACATAGGAAGGAATGGAATAATGTATTCCAAATAGCAGTAAAGCTCAGGCTGTGGCCTAGGGTGACCTATACTGCAAAACTGAGCTTAACTTTACAGAGGAAAAGATGGACATTGATTAATAAAAAGGCCCTTGAAACATTTTTAGAAAGAAAACTAGAACTGAAATGATTTGCTTCTCTGATTCTCCAAACAACAGATATGCAAGCACAGTAAATAAAGGCAACAACCAAGGGCAGCAACAAAAGAGTAACAGCAAGGAGATCATCAGTAAGAAATTTCTTTCTAAATGTACACAAGGAGACAGGAGTGACAGCAGAAACTTAGTAGAGGCAACAGTGAAGAAACAGACAAGGGGAATTACGGACAGAATCTGGCAATACTGTAGAAATTATTTTGGGGGGTGGGTGGGGCTACTTTACAATATGGAAGAGGTGGAGAGTTGGGGGTGGAGATAGAGAAGAATGTGGTGTGACCAAAAAGTATGTTTTACATGATTTCTCATATGTATCATTGTTTGCCTTCTTAGTAGATAGAAGAAGGGATGGGATGGAGGAAAAGAATTTGGAACTCAAAATTTAAAAAGAAAAGAATGTCCAGAGTAAATATTTTTCTTTTTTAAAGGGAGGAGTCTACAGGAGAGTGGGTAGGGAGAAGGAAGGAAGGAAGGAAGGAAGGAAGGAAGGAAGGAAGGAAGGAAGGAAGGAAGGAAGGAAGGAAGGAAGGAAGGAAGGAAGGAAGGAAGGAAGGAGGAAGGAAATGAGGAGGGAAGGAAAGAGTCCCTACTTAAGAGCTATGAGGTGCTTCCATTGCTGAATGGTTCTATAGATGAAGACGAATGGTCTGTAAAGGGAGATAAGGATGCCTGGGTATGACCTGTTGGATTTGGTGCTTGAAAAGTCTACTTATTTTTCATCAGGATGGGGGATGAAAACCTTTAGGGGCAGCTGGCATCTGGAGAGTGGAAGAACATGGACCCAGGGAGGATATTTTGAGACATACTGTAGACCCCCAAAAAGCAGAAAGGTAAAAGATCAGCAGTGAGAAACATAATCAGGAATGTGAGAGGGACAATGTTCTCTCTCACTCCTGCTAGCATTGCTCTGGGAGCAAGGTTCAGTGGGAAAGAAAGGAATCCATGAGCTAAGCTCTACAAGACAGTGGCAGAAATTTCCTCAACAGGAAGACCAAGAATGGATACCTTGGACGCTTTGAGAGAATAAAGTATAGATAAGGCCAGATAGTTAATAGTAGTCATGAATCAGAGAATGAAGGGAATGAGAGTGAAAGAAATCCTTTTTGGAAAGAGAGACAAAAAAATTAAAAATTTAAAACTAATAGATGGGACTAGTTGAAGAGGAAGAAGGGTTTTACTTGCTGAGAGGAAAAGAGAAGGGAAGAATTATATAACTGTGTAAAAGTAAAAGAGAAAAAGGAACTAATAAACAAAACTCCAAAGGGAAAGGATAACAAACAAGAGGAGAGCCAAGGTAAGTAGAAGAGAGCCAGTAGGAGCAGGACCACTTTAAAAGAATTAAGGTAAAGTAACTAAATGAACAAAGTATTGTGTTTACAGCCAAAGTGGGGTGGGGATCACACCTTTTTATAAAAAACCAACATTAGAGACAGATGGAGGAAAATATAAACCCGACTTTCATAACTTTAAATGTGAATGGATTAAACAATTCAATAAAATGAAAAAAATAGTGACAATTAGCTAAGAAGCGAAACCCTACAGTCTGCTGTTTACAAGAAATACGTTTTAAAAACAAAGACATACAAAGTAAAACTGAGAGGATAAAGACATTTACTATGTATCCAGTGAATCCAAAAACACAGGAGATGCAATCATGCTATCTGACAAAGCAAAAACAAGCCTTCAAAAAATAAAAAGGGACTAAAAAGGAAACTAAGTGATGCTGAAAGTATTCAGATTGTATAGGGCTTTAAAAGGTAAACAGTGGAGTTTATATTTTAGCCTAGAGGCAAAAAGAAGCCACTGGAGTTGGCCAGGAAAAGGAGTTACATGATAAGATCTGCACTTAAGGAAAATTACTTTGGCATCAGTGTGTAGGATTCATTGTACTGGTGAGAGGTAGTAATCTAGGCCAGTGATATTCAATTCAAATAGAAATAGGGGCCACTAAACTATACATAAGGATACCTGAAGGCCACATATTGACTAAATTTTTTAATGTAATATTATCTGCTTTTATTGTATTTGTATTTAACTTGTTAAATATCTCCATATTATATTTTAATCTGCTTCAAGCCATACTTGGAAGAGTTGTGGGCCATGTGTAGCCTGTGGGCCATGGTATGAGAGATCATGAGGGCCTGAATTAAGATGGTTTCTGAGTAGAGAGAAGTCATTGGGTATGAGAGAACTTATAAAGGTAGAAATGACAAGATTTGGCAACTGATTGGATAAACAGAGTAAAAGGAAGTAAAGAATCTAGGATAATTCTAAGATATGAAAGGATATTAAGCACATAATAGACATTATATTACTTGGTGAGTTCATTAATTTCCCTGGATTATATTATCATCTCTATGCAGATGGCTCCCAACTCTACTTATCC
The DNA here is from genome assembly GCF_027887165.1 of Monodelphis domestica. NCBI lineage: Eukaryota > Metazoa > Chordata > Mammalia > Didelphimorphia > Didelphidae > Monodelphis > Monodelphis domestica. The sequence goes on along the minus strand of NC_077227.1, from coordinate 465,831,820 downwards.
AGTCCTAAGCTCTCTCCTGAGCTGCATTCTCACCCCACCAGCAGTCTATTGAACATTTCCAGCTGGATATTCTATACTTATCTCAACTCAACATATCTAAACAACATTATCTTTCCTCCAAAAAACCAAGCTATCTTCCTAACTTCCTATTTCTTTTGGAGGTCCTACTATCCTTCATATCACCCAGATTTATAACTGTAAAGTCATCTATTAGAAATTTCCATTCCAATAGGTATCTCAAACTCAATATGTCTAAATAGTATTGATTATCTTTTCCCCCAAAACCCAACCATGTTCCTAGCTGTCCTATTTCTTTTAAGGGCACCATCATCTTTCTAGTCACCTGAGTTCATAAACTCAGATTCATCCTCAATTCTTCATTTTCCTTTACCCTACATTCCCATTCAGTTGCTAAGTTTTATAATCTTTACCTCCCCAGCATGTCATTAATATCTGTTTTGCAACCATAGGCCTTTTCCATCTGACTTGCATCTGAAATCTTCCATCTGTATTTTCTCTCCCATTAGAATGTGAGTTCAGTGCTCGAGGGAAGAGACTATCTTTTTATTTGTACCCCTCAGTGCTTTGCACACAGTAGGAGCTTAATAAATGTTTTATTCGTTCAGTCATGCCTTGCATCATCTTCTTTACTTATATAGCCACCAACTTAATTCACCAGCTTTCCTCACCATTTGCTCAGTTTACTCTAACCTGCTTGTTTTCTCTGCTTCTGGTTCCACTGTTCTCTAGTTCATCCTCCACAAAACTGCCAAAATGGTATTCATAAAGTACATCTAACTCTCATTACCATGTTAATGCCTATAGGATAAAATACAAACTCCTCTCTTTGGCATTTAAAACCTTTCACAGTCTGATGCCAGCCTACTTTTCCAGGCTTATCACACAATGCTCCCTTTTTTATATATTCTACATTCTAAACTGAACTACTTGCTATTCCTCCTATAATGTACTCCCTCTTCACCTGTACCTCAAAGAATGGCTAGCTCAATTCAAAATGAGCATATGAAGCCTTTTCTAATCCTTCTCTTTTTCAAAATTAGATTTTCCTTGCATACATTTTGTATTTGTTCTTCTTGCTCTGTTCCATAAAATAGAAACTCCTTGAGGGCATTGACTGTTTAGTTTGTTTCTTTGTATCCTGAACACTTAATTATGTATGGAACATGCTGGGTGCTTAATAAATGCTTCAGAATTGATTAACAGAGTAAGCTAAGCATGGCCTGATAGCTTTTCCTATACCTCTGCCTAGGTAGCCTGAAAGAATCCTGGTTTCCATTTCCCCCTTCCTCCTAAAAGAGTTTATACCATTCAGTAACTTTTGTCCAGCTAGTCATTATCTACAACCCCAACAATAATATTTGGAGCCAGTTTCCCCATACTAATTAAGAGGCAGCATATTTCCCACTTTTTCTAACAGATCCTTCCCAAAGTGTGCTTTTCTTTCACAATGCAAATGATAGTTGACATAATTCATAACTAAAAATGCTCCTAATAAAGGTGTTTGGTTACTATCAAGTAATGTGTACTATCTGAAGATATTAGGTACCACACACAGGTCTTTGTGTACAAAAGAATATTTTTAGCTTCATCAATAGTATTGATAGAGTTACACTGATTCTCAACATTTAATCATTAGTGATTCTTCTTATGACCAAAGGTAACACAATTGGCGTAGGCAAGAAAGAGATCAAAGCTAAATGAGGAGAGGACAGTCATAACCATGATCAAGACCTCTTTACCTCTGTGTCCTCATCAATGGAGATAACCAGTCATATAATGAAGATAATAGATTCCTTAACTCCTAGTTAGAGAACCATGGTATAATCTAAGTTGATCTTTATTGCAGGGAGCCAAATACTTAATCTTAACCTCCTTATCTAAGTGGCCATACCTTTGGGAGAAATTCACTTGTTTAGCTTGCTTAGATTCTTGGCCTTAGATACACAGTTCTTCCTAGCAGCCCTGTCTTGTAATTTTCTCCCAAGTAGTTTGTAAAAAACATCCTAAGGAGTGGAAACTCTGCTCATTATCTGTTGTTCCCTTTGTTTTAATTGTTAGAGACATTAAAGCAGAGTCCTTTTTCTTTTTTAACTGGGCCTACAACTTTTGTCCTCTGTAGTGTTGCAATTAATTGCTAGCATCTAGTTCCACAGAAAGCAGATGATCATTTCACTCATGGCAGTTAAGCACCATGGACTGATAATCTAGTAGTTTAATAACGGTCCAATTTCATGCAAATACCCTTTGCTCAAGAACATCATTGCCTTTACTTCCATTTTTTTAAAAAACGTTCTGCCTTATGAGCATTTCTGAATGCAAGGTGGAAACAGTTCATTAGAAAGTCGTAAAATATATAAAACAGATTTGGTTAGACTGTGCTCTATTTTTGTTTCACATATCCTAAAAATAACCTATTACATACTTTGTTTAAAGTTGTTTATAAGCTAAAATTGAATTAGAGTTTAAGATTTGATGTCCATTTAAAGGAATTATGGGGTTCCTGTTGTTTACTTGCTTGCAATTTAAGTAACAGATTGGAAACTGAAACATAAAGGGCAAAATTGTGTGGAGATAAGAGAACAGGAATATCTTCTGATCATGTATTTGTGCATTGACACTAAAGTGTCAAACTCCCCCTCTGTATTCCACATGTAACTTAAAATATAATAATTTGACCTCTAATGTTAGACTCAGCAAGATAAAAGGTCAGCCATTTGGGTGTAAGTTATAATATGTTTGTATATTTGTGTCAAAAGCAGATACTTTTGGGGTCAGCTGGGTGGCTCAGTGGATTGAGAGCCAAGCCTAGAGACAAAAGGTCCTGGGTTCAAATTTGGCCCCAGATACTTCCCAGCTGTGTGACCCTGGGCAAGTCACTTGACCCCCATTGCTCTTCTGCCTTAGAACCAATACACAGTATTGATTCCAAGATGGAAGGTAAAGGTTTAAAAATAAAAAAAGCAGATACCATTGAAGTCCTTTAAATATTTCCTTTGCTGTATCAAGTAGATAAGAACATAGTAGAAAGTAATATAGTACAGAATTAACCTTAATAATCCTATATCAATAAAGCTTTGAACTAATTATTGCCATGGAATGGGCTTGGATTTTGTAATGCAGTTTATTTTCATATGACATAGAGTATTCTTTTTAAAGTTGTTTGTATAGTAGTAAAGTAGATAACAATGAGAAAATAATGTAGAAGTGGCTGTAATATCTTTAATAGTCACTATCTTAATGAATGTTATTAGAAATGACTAATGGTTAGAAGTTGTAACTTCTCCGTTTGCCATCAGAAAACAGAAGCGCAACCAGCCAACCACCCCTGAACCTTCTACTTCCTATTAAAAACTAGATCACAGCTAGGAAGTGTCTGAGGCTGCCACCTTACTCTTGTATCAAGGAATATTTCTTTTCTCTTCCACCTAGATAATACTGTTTTATAATGTAATGGTTCTGTTTGTAATAGTGTTCTCCTGGTTAATTCAAATATTCCCTTTCAGGCTTTCATCGTTTTCCCCCCTACCCACATAAGTATAGAAATTTGTGTTATCAACATTGCTCAGGAAGGTGCTACATTATTCTTGATATAAAGGGGATCCATGGTTACATAACTATGAAGATACTTACATTTGAACAAGAAAATGTCTCCCAAATTTCCTAATAGCTAGGGGGAGATACTGCAATTCTCTACCTCCACCAAGCTGGTAATATTACTAGCAGCAATAGCTTCTGCATTGCTTTGGTGTTTAAAAACCCCTAGGGCTTCCTTCCTTTGACTCTCATTATGTGGTTGCAATTACTGTGTGTTGCATGTGTTTTCCTGCCCACAAATAGTAGCAGTAGCCACCACAGAAAGGGCCCCAGCATGCTAAAAAGGCAGGAAGCCCTTCGAAGTCTTTTTCTTCAATGTGACAGTGAAGGACAGGATAGTTGTCTGGCATAACCAGCCCAGGTTCCTAAATTCCATTTAATGCCAAAAAAAATTGCATCAGAGGATGATAAAACAAGTACACACCTGTCAGAATCTCCCAGGCCTGTGGTCTATGTCAGAGAGATAAGGACCAGAATCTTGTGATCCTCTAGTTAGCCCTGACAAATAAAGCTAAATTTCCTCTTCCTTTTGATTTCAAACTTTGACACCATCCCCAAGCCTTTGCTGCCCTTATTAGACCCCTTACCTAAGTGTGTCTAAGTGGATTAGGACTGGGGATAGCTCTCAGTGGACCCATTACTGCTAACAGGTCTCATCATTTACTGTGGTCTCCTGGGGCCTTCTTGAACTTCGTCCTGGGGTGAAGAAGCTTTTTATAGCCAGCATAGCTACAGCAGGGTGGATTCAGAGAATGGAACTCCGAAATAAGGGGAGGGGTGGGGGGACTATCTGAAAGGGCAGGAACACAAAGAGCCACGAATGGTTTTAGTGTGTTCATATTTTTCTGACATTTAAACTCTGCAGGTGCAGTGACTGTTTTGATCTTTAACCCTCTCATTTCAACCCAGTATGAATTTTTATACAGTAACTTAGGAAGAATGAGAGTGAATCTAGAGCTCCTGCCTGTGTTAAATCTTGGCAGGACGTCTGAAGAAAAGAAGCAAGGTGTGTAGAGTGCCGGGTAGCCAGGCACAGAACTAAAAGACGGGATCATAAGGATCAACACATACTTCTCTTAGCTTTTTTTAAATTTACTTAGAAGTAAAGAAGAAAAATAAAATAGCCTTTGGACCATCTAGTTCTTTGTGTGGCAACAAATCAGCCATCTTCCTGGCAGCATTGTGCTGGGGAAGGTGGCCAGCTTACTACCCTTAGACATGTCACTCCTCTTCTGGACCCCATTTTATCCACTATAAAATTCAAGTTGTGAACTAGATGGTAGCATATTACAAAATAAAACCATCAAGTGGCACCCCCCACCCCAATCCAAGCAAAGAATTAATTCCAAATGGACCAGACAGATCCAGAATCAAAAGATGTGCTAGCTCCTTTAGGCTCTGATATTCCATGATCCTTAGTGCCTGATCTATGATTAACTGGTTAGTGGAGACAGCTATAGGTTATGACTGTTTTGCTCAAGCACCATTGCTGATAACCTCCTTATCTAGCACACTAGCTGGGTCTTGACTTTAAACTTGCCTGCATTTTACCTGGATGTGTTATTGAGATACCTCTCCATACCAAGCAAGCACTTACTGCAGTTGGTATACCTGACATACTGAAAATTTGCTTGGTGATTTGTAATAGGTCACTGGTAGTATAAAGTATCTAAGTAAGAATTAAATATTCTTAAATGGGATGATTCTGCCCTCCTACATAAGGGGGCCATGCCAGCATGGCTTTGTCATCTCTCTAGTCTCAAAGAGCTAGGAGTACACCATCTCTGGACATATGTGTACTTAATGTGCATTTTGGGGGGGCAGTGAAAATGCTTAACAAATATTAAGGGAAACCATTCCTATAGACTTTAGTTGGGATAATTATACGTAGGCTTTCCTTCTACCAGCTCTGTGCCTTCCTTTTTAAGAAGCCACTTGGAAAAACCATACATGAAGAGTTTTAAAAGACTAAAAAGTAGACCCTATGTGTCAATGCTCAGACTTTATAGGAAATCACAGTTCTGTTTTATTCAACAACCTACTTATACAAAAGCATTATTCTACAGTTCCCCCAAATCTTGTCAGAAATAGCCTAATGAGGAACCTTAATCTGAATGAGGGTAGCTTTCACAAAGCAACGGGACTTTCTGTTGTTTTCCAGGGAAGATGGTAATATGTCGTTTATGGTCATATTTGCATTTGTTTGCCAGCATTGAATTCTTGCTTTATATGTTCAGTATGTTTCTGGATAGTGGGAATTTTACACCCAATGAGGCCCAGGGAGTAGTTTTCACCAGTGCAAGGACAAGTGATCAGCCTAATATATGAAAATGTATTCCTGTCAATAATCTCTGAATAAGTGACCATGCAGATGAATGCATGCAGGAGACACATATTGGGGTATTGATGGCATTTAGTGAAAGATAGAAGATGGGCATTTCCAGGGTCATCCTGAATGAAGGTCAGCCCCTCCCTGGGCCATTGGTTTGTCTCTGTCAGATAAGCTGGGTAAGCAGAACGTATAAATAGTGAGCCTTGTTAAACTTTAGCTCTGGGGGCCTGTGCAGCTGATTGCTGCCAAGTAGGATCAGTATGCTGCTGCCCAGACAGTTGAAATGGTTCAGCTTGTCTTTTATTAGACACATTTAGATGTACTTTTTTTTTTAATTTTACCAATTACATGTAATAACACATTTCCACACAAGTTTTCCTAAGCTATATGATTGAACTTGTCTCCCTCCCTTCCCTTTCCATCCCCCTCCTGGGACTGGCAGATGATTCGATCTGGGTTATATATGTATTATTAGATATACTTCTAAAAGCCCTCTCCCCCTCCCTGTCAACCTCCCCTCTTCCCACTTCCCAACTACTTTAAGCCTCTAAAACCAGAAAAGGATTAATCGGTGATTGATTCTTAACACCCACCCTACCCACCCCCTGCCAGTGGTTTGGGTTTTGTTTTTTTTTCCTTCTGTTTTTGATGCCTCTCTTTTACCTGCAGTTCCTTTCCTCTCCCAGGCTCCCTTAGCAGTCAGAGGGTTTTATCAGACCTTGAGGTATTTGGCTGTACCTACCTGGCTATTACTAAAACATAATGGAATTGCCCTTGGTGAAGACTACTTGAGTCCCATCCTGATTTCTCTTTTAAAGGCTTTATGAATTGCCTTGAAAGTGGTTTGTGGGTTTCTGGCATTAGAAAAGTAACAAAGTAGTAATTTTTCATTTCTATAGCCTCATAAGGACTTATGTAAGACTATGTAAACCTCCAAGTCAGGAATGGTGACCTGTTCTGTGTTTGAGGAATGGGAAGATAGCAGCCCCTCTGAAGAAATAAGCAGAAAAAGAGCCTAGGCCAGAGAAACTGTAGCAAATCCTATGGTCACCATGAGGAGATAGGCCATAGCCCTGAAATTCTTACTCTAAGCCTGTTTAGTATTCAATTTGGCTATTACTCTAGTGCTGACTCACTGCGTGAACTTAGACTGAAGGTCATAGAATCCTCTAGCTTAAAGAAATCTTACAATTCTGTTCTAATTCTCTCATTTTATAGATGGAGAAACTGAGGCCCAGGAATGACTTCCCTATGCTCACGCAACTAATTAATGGCAGAGCTGAGATTGAAACTCAGGTCTCCAAGGTTGCAATCCAGGGCTCTCTCTCCACTAACATCAATCACACTGCCTTCCTTCTGAGCAGCTGGACTATACATATTCTCTCATTCACTCCCGTATGGTCTGCATGCTTGTCTCCTTATTTTCCTGAGAACTTTAATATATCTTTACATGTTCTCTGACGATGAGGATATTCCTACTGAAAATAATATTGTACCAAATGAGCACAGAATTTGGGTGTCCCCACCTTTTTTTTTTCTTGGTACTGTGCAGTTTAATCTGGCATTTTACTGTTAGAAAATGGTTCTAAACAGCCCAGACTTTTTTTTTAATATTTGGGTTTATCACCATAACTCTTTAATTCCCCAAGAACCTTTGTGGGGTTCCTCATGCCTCTGTACAAAGCCAGTCCTAAATAAAATTGTAAAATTGAGTAAATGTTTATCTTCCTCAAAATTGGGCTTTGTTCTGCCCCCCCCAACACATGCATGCATGCAGGCACCTCTCCCCCACCCCCCCCCCACCCCCAACCACTAAGTGAGGGCTACTCACAGTACCACTTCCTTGGCCAATTTCCTAGGATTCTGACCTATCTTGATCTCCCTAACATCAAAACTGTCTCATGTCCAAATCTCTTAGATGACTAACAGTTAGTTCAATGAATTAATCTGGCCATATGAGGCAAGTAGATTCTCATTAGGAGCCTCCTGGAGATAAAATCATTTAGCCAAAAGAAGTGACTGTGATTGGATTCTAGGAATGACCAGCATGATGTCAGACCAATTAGGCAACAAGGCTTTTGAGCACCTTTTCACTTGTTCAACATAGCCAGCCAATAAGCTCATAAGAATGGGAGTTGAAAGGTTCTTTAGAGATCTCTTTCCTACCCGGGATCACATAGAATTTGAACCCCAGGCCTCTTACTCCAGGCTATTGCTCATTTAAAAAAAAATTTTTTTAAGATACTTTATTTTCTCAATTTTATGTAGTAACAATTTTCAACATAGGTTTTCCAAAATTATAAGCTCCAAATTGTCTTCCTCCTTCTCTTCCATCTCCCTCCCTGGAATGGCAGATAATTTGATCTGCATTATACATGTATTATCATGCAAAGCATACTTCCATATTGTTCATTGTTGTAAGAGAATGCTCATATAAAACCAAAATCCCAAAATAAAAACAAATGAACTAAAGTGAAAAATAGTATGCTTGGATCTTCATCTGACTCCAAAACAGTTATTTCTCTGGAACATTCTTTGTCATAAGTCCTTCAGAATTGTCTCTGTATTGCTGAGAATGACTAATCTTTCATAGTTGATCGTTGTGCAATATTTCTCTTACTGTGTACAGTGTTCTCCCAGTTCTGGTTATTTCGTTCTGCATCAGTCCATGTAGGTCTTCCCAGCTTTTTCTGAAATCATCCTGCTCGTTGTTCCTTATAGCATAATAGTATTTCATCACCATTATATACTACAATTTGTTAGACATTGATGGACATCTCAATTTCCAATTTTTTGCCACCACAAAAAGAACTGGTATAAATATTTTTTGTACAAGAAGGTCCTTTCCCCTTTTTTTGTGATCTTTTTGGGATATAGACCTAATAGCAGTATTACAGGATCAGAGAGTATACACAGTTTTAGCCCTTTGGACATAATTCCAAATTGTCCTCCAGAATGATTGGATCAGTTCACAACTCCACCAATAATGCTTTTAGTGTCCCAGTTTTGCCACATCCCCTCCATTTATCACTTTCTTTAAATGTCTGTTGGCCAATTTGATAGGTGGTACCGCAGAGTTGTTTTAATTTGCATTCCTCTAATCAAGAGGGATTTAGAACATTTTTATATGATTATTGATAGCTTTGATTTCTTCATCAGAAAATTGCTTGTGTTCATATCCTTTAACCATTGTCATGTTCATGCTCTTTCCATTGCATTTTGCTGACCTCTTCTTTGGGCTAAAAGTAGTATCTCTTCCTTTCTCTTTTTTTAACATTCCCACACCGACAGAAAGTTTCATCTTTTGGGCCCTATCGGATAACATTTTTTTTTTACTAAGGTGGATAAATTACAAGTCCTTCAGAGCCCTTGCAAACTGCTCCTTCATCAAGCAAAAGAGGCAATATTGATTTTGTTGAGGTAATCCCTACCCCCACAGGCTTAGATGTTTCCAAGCTTAGGCCTTCTAGGCTTGCTTAACCTATAAGTAAAAATCTTAAAAAAAAAAATGGATTAGAGTCTAGGTCTGCATGTAAAAAAAAAGTTTCTTGTTTCTATTCTACCATACTTTTAACCCTGTTTGGAAAGAGACCTGTCTATCATCTTTTTTCATCTTGTTCTAAAAACATCACTTTCATATTCAACTTGTGAATTTTTTAAATAACTTCATTTTTCAGAACCAGAAAGACATAGAAATTTTATACTTCTGGAGATGTCACTATAAGAAGATAGTCTGTAAAGTCTCCTTTAGCAGTAACATTCTTCTTTTTTTTTTTAACTCTTACTTTCTTTCCTTAGTAACAAGACAGAAGAACACGAGCTAGGCAATTAAGGTTAAATGACTTTCCTAAGGTCACACAGCTAGGAAGTGTCTGAAGCCAAATTTGGACCCAGGATCTCCCTTCTCTAGGCCTGTCTCTCTTTCCACTGTGCCATCCAGTTGCCCCTTGCACTAACATTCTCTTGAATAATCTTCCTAATAAGAGTATGTTTTTCAGAGTAGTATGAGTAACAGGGACTATTTTAATTTGGAACACTTGGTCTCTTGGGACTTCGGGAATGCTTTATCTCCAGGATCATCAATGAGTCAAAGAGATAGAATCAACAAGAGCCCAAGATCTGGATGAAGACAAAAGGCTCGAGTTAATGTCCTTGCTCTCCTACTTTAATGGCAGAGAAGCAGCATGGTAGAGTGGATAGAGACCTGACCTCAGAGACAGGATGATCTGGGTTCAAGGCCTGCCTCTGACATATACAGGCTTATGAACCTGGAAAAGTCACTTAATTTCTCATTGCCCTTGGCAACTGTCTAAGATTCTAAGTTTCAGATTAACTGCCAAGCTACACAGATACCGGTTTCTTCATCCTTAGTTCCTCACCCTGATGGAAATCAACAGGTCCAGTCAAAAAGAATAATAATTGTTATGATAGCAGATGTTTATGCAGTAATAAAAAGGCATTTCCTTTTGTTCATATAGCAACACTGTGAGTTAGGTAGTATAACTATTTTTATCTCTATTTTATAAATTATAAATACTGAAGCTCATAGATTAACTTAACCAAGGTCACACAACTAGCAAGTCTTGCAAATGAGCTGGAAAGCCAGATCTTCAACACTCTTTCTGTTGTACTACCAAAGTTTTGGACCATAGACCAATCAATACATACTTACTCTTCATTTCTCTATATCCTTACTTCCTTTGTGGCCATGGGCAAATCACTTCACCTTGTTATCCCTTCATCTTATTCTTCATCTTTTGGAATTGAACTATATGACATCTGAAGGCCCTTCTACTTCAAATCCTATGATTCCATAAATGAATGTATGAATGAATGAATGAATGAATGAACCAATGAAAAAAACATTTAATGGTACTATGCCAAGTACTGGGGACACAAATATAAAAGTGAGATAGTTCTTGCCCTCCGGAGCTTACATTCTGAAAGAAGGGGAACAAAACAAGTAGGGAATTAGAGCCAGGGAAAAGAGTCCTGGTATAGGGAGGTCCAAGAATGGGGAGTGAATTATCATACCCATTCTACAAGTATTGATAGCATTGACTTGATCATTTCAGGATGGGGGGAAATCCTTTGCAAGAGTGGGAGTATCCTTAAACTTTTAGGAGAACCCTAAATCCCTACATTGCATTAAAGAAAGGACTCTACGTTAATTTTTATCTCTTTAAATGAGGGAACAACATAAGATTCAGACTGATAGCAAATGTTTGACCTTGCTGTCTACTAGCTACAGTTAGAACTCATGAAATCCATAGAAATGGTAGTAGCATACAGATTTCTTACACAAAGAATAAGACTATGTCAATAACTTCCATGGTTCACATCAGAGTTCTCTGAGCTATTTATAACCTACCATCCACCCAAAAAAAAAAACACAAAAAAACCCCCACAAAAACTAGAGCAGTCAGATGGCACAGGACCCTGAGAGAAATAGAAAATAGCTACATCAGAGCAGCAGATGGGGGTCCCAGAGTAGAGGCAAGAACCCAACTATTCCACTTACCTTCCTGGATCCTGTTCTTTTTTTAAAAAAAAAAATATTCTCATTTTTACTAGGCAAAGGATAGAAGTGGAGATTAAGGAAACAGGAGTTTCCCCTTAGGGGTTTGTATAAGGATAAACTAGTAGGAACAAGTCTGTTTAGACTAAAGAAAGTAGCCTCTTCATGACTTCTTGATCTAAGATGCTTGCTAGGGCCTGAGACTCCTTAAGGCCACCCCGTATTCCTCCACTCCTCAATGAGAAAGTAAATAAATACAGGGAAGATACCTATGCTTCTATCTTCAGGCTGGCACTTGGTGTATCTATCACAGATACTATGAAAAGCCCACCAGCCTGGATCCTCCTCTACTGCTGAGGAACTTTATGACTTTGAGTGCATGTGCACCTCCCTTGTCTGAGTTTCCTCACTTGTAAAATGAGAGAACTGGAAGGGAAGGGAAGGATTTGAAAGCTCTCAGATTCCAAATGAATGTAAAAACAGTGTAGAAGAAAGAACAGATCATCAATTCAATTTTTATTAAGATCCTGCCATATGCAAAGGGATAGAAGAAAGATTGTGGAAGTAGAATCAAAAGAACTTGGTAACCAATTCATTATAGGGAGTGAGAACAAAAGAAAAGTCAGCTGACTCCCAAATTTTTGAGGGTGGGTGCTTAAGTGATTGGTGAAACAATAAAGAAGAGGCAAATATGAAGGTATTTGTACTGGAGGGGACAATCTTCCACTGTCTCCTTATTTACCTGTGACTGATCCCCAAAACAAATTAGAAAAGAGTGAGAGAATGAATACCTAATTGCCCTTGAATTCAAGTCACTTGTCCCAGATAAACCATACCCAAATACTGAAAGAAGCAGCCATTGTGGTTTTTCTTTTTCTTTTGTTTTGTCATTTTAAAAAAATGAACATTTAATTGTTCTCCTTCCCATCTCTCCCCAATTTAAAATAAAAAATAAAAAAACAACCCTTGGAACAAATATACATCATTGAGCAGAACAAATGTAGTCCATATCCAACAATATATGTCTCATTCTGCCTATTGAGTCTATCACATCTCAGGAGATGAGTAGCATAGCTCATAAGACCGATAATTATTCACCTGGTTTTATTCACATTATTCTACATCAGTTTATACAAATCTTCCCAGGTTTCTCTTAACACATCCCTTTCATCATTCCTTATAGTGCAATAGTATCTCATTACATTCATGAACCTTAACTTATTTTGACATTCTCTAATTGATGGGTACCACCCTTAATTTCTAGTTCTTTGATACCATCAAGAGTGCTATAAATATTTTTGTGCATATAGGTCCTTTTCCTTCTTTATCTAGTAGACATATCACTGAATCACTGGATATGCACATTTTAGTCACTTTAGGGGGAATGTTTCAAATTGTTTTCCAGAATTCAGTGTTAATAATATTTTAAAGGTCATGGAGATAAGTGCAGATGTCTCAATTCCCCCTCACCCAACCCCAACCCCAACCCCCCTAAAAAGGGAAGAAGCAGCAAATATTGTCAACATAGTATAGGCCAGTCATTTTGAATTCAGTTCCTGGAGGAATTCTAGAACAGATATTTAAAGAGATGGTGACTATCAAAAAGGAGGCAGGAATTACAAAGAGCAGGGTTCACTTCCTTTAGAACTGATCACAACAAACTAACCTTATTGCCTTTTTGGGCAGGATTACTAATTCAGGGCAATGCTGTAGATGCCTTATCTGCATATTAACAAAATGTTTGGTGAATATCTTATTCTGTTTTTGTGGGAAAAGGCTAGACCATAGAGCAACTAAATAGATTCATAATTGGTTGAATGGCTATATTCAAAAAAGTCATTAATGGTTTAGTGTTGTCTTGGCAGGAGCAGGGAAATCTTTTCTTGACCTTATACTATTTAATGTTTTTATCAGTAATGTGGAACAGACTTCAAGTTATCTAATAATGCAAATCTGCATTATCTAAAAAAGGCCAGAGAAGATCTATTAGAGGCAATGAAAAGTTTTTCAAAAAGACCAGATACTTGGGGACAGTGTGAGAAATTGAGACAGGAGATTGGGGAACATCCATCAAAGTTCCTTGATAGAGTGATTGAAGTAGCAGAGGATGTGCTTGATTTTGAAAATTTAACTGAACAAAAACTCCAACACATAAGGAGACAATTTGTAAAAGGCAGTAACATAGTGAAAGTCTATAAATATTTAGCACTGATTCAAATTTCTTTGTAATGGTTTTGTTCAAACATTTATTGTGCTGAATTTATTGTAAAACCCTAAAACCACCCTTACCCAAACTTTCCTGTATAGAATTCCTTAGAATAGATAAAATTAGCATAGAATAGTAATAGAGTAATTGAGAGAAGTTTATTATTTTGGGAGGACTAGTTAGAAGTTAGATTTAGTAGCTTGGTAAGTATAATAAAAATAAGTGAACTTGGGAAGGTCACAACAAAAAAGGGAGTCAATTGTGGAAAGGAAAACTGAATCAAGTTCTGGACTTTCTGCCACTCAGGAGGGAACAAACAGTAGTTGGAGTGTTAGAGAGAAGATATTGACAAGAATGACAAGAATGACATTGGGTGGGGGATGAGGTACTTGGAGAGTGACAGTTGGTCAAGGTCTCTCTCTCTTCCTGGCCCTTGGTCTGGAAGGAGCCTCTCTCCCTGGCTCAGGATAGAAGTACCTCTATTCCTGATTTTCCCTACTGTATACTCTACCTGGGTTCCTGTGATCGTGTTATCAAACAAAAGGATTGAAAGGGAGCAGTTTGAACTGTAAGGCCAGTCTTTAGGGGTATCAGACCGAAGAGACAGGCCCAACCAGCTCTGATGGTCAGAACCTTTTCTTCCTCTTGCTGTCTACTGCTAAAGACTTTGAATTTAAGAAAACTAGCACAGATTAGCATAGACAGGAATAAAAGAAACCCTTCATCAGCCTGCAAGGCCTGACCTCAGCTCAAAAGTTGAGAGAGACTCAAACCCAATCTAGGGAAATCCCAATTCCCTCTTCCCTGATACCTCCCCAATCCAAACTTGTTATTAAAATTCATCTTGAATTAAATAAGCCGCATTCAGATGAGACGACTATCATTTCAGGGGGACATAGAGGGAGCTGAACCTAAGGACAGCCATTCAACCATAAATGGTCCTTATTGGACCCTTGCCGGGCAACCTTGGTCTGGGAGGAGGCTTGTCCCTCAGGAGGGTCCATGCTTACCTGCTCAGGATATCTTCAACATCAATCAATAGAGAAGATATCCCTTCAGGCTATCATAGGTGGCCCATTCCTCAGGAACCCCAATTTTCTAAGATAGCCTCTCAGCAGGGGTATCTCTCCTTTTACCTCACCGGCAGCCGAATTCTCTCTCTCAACTCTTCCATTCCCTATTACAAACCTTCCTTATCCTAGTACCCCCTTCAATCCTCTACAATCCTATAAATATTAATATATATATATATATATATAATCATACTTGCCAAATCTGGGAATGACACAAATCTGGAAAGGAGAGCTAATATACTGGATAAGAGTCAAGATAAAAAAAATATCTTGACAGATGAGTGCCTCTGGGTGGACACTAACGAGATGACATTTGATAAAGGTAAATGTAAAGTTCTACTCTTGGGTACAAAAAATCAGCTTCCCAAATACAAAATGAAAAAGGCATGTTTAGGCAGCAGTTTGTCTGGAAAAAGAATTGGAAGAGATTTAATGGACTGCAAACAGTGTGTCGATAGTGTGATATGGTAGCCAAAAAGCTATGATAGAACTGCATTAAGAGAGGTGTATAGGAATAAGAGGAAGTGAGGCACCATCTAGAGTATTGTGTTTAGTTCTGGGCACCATAGTTCAAAAAGAACATTGATAAACTGGAAGGTGTCCAAGAATGTCAAAGGGTCTTGAGCTCATGTCATGACGATTGGGTAAAGAAATTAGGAGTGTTAATCTCTTGGTTTTCCACCTCTCCCTTTGTCCTACCTTACAAAACCCTACTCTGTCTACACTGTCTCTTATCTCTTGAACTCTCAGTTCTTTCCCAGGCCATTCCTCTGTACTAGCCACTCTCCTTTCCTCCATCTTTACCCCATCCAAATTGAAGGGGCAGTGGGTTTTATTTTAATACCAATATTCTCCCAGTGGTGCTCTGTAGCTAAAAATCTTGAAATACCTCTGTCTCTGAAGAATCAATATTATAAGTGGCAGGGACAGCTAGTGGCTCAGGGGATAGAGAGCCAGGCCTGGAAACTGGAATTTCTGGGTTCAAATATGGCCTCAGACATTTCCTAATTATATGATCCTGGGCAAATCACTTAACCCCATTACCTAGCCATTCCTTACCACTCTTCTGCCTTGGAACCCATACTAATTTTGATTCTAAGACAAACTAAGGGTTTATATAGCTATACACATATACACACATATGTATATACATATATGCATATTTTAATGACACAGAGGATCACATGGCAACATATATGTGGACCATAGCTGTATGACCAGCAATAGCTTGTGCTTCAGAAGTGGCAGAAAAGAAGGCAGCTCATTCATTCAGCACATGCAAAGAAGAATAAATAGTCAGCTTGAACAGTGCAGGGATTTCCACTAAAGAAGAAAAGAAACAGGAAAGTCTTCAGAGTTTGGGTCTAACTCTCCATGAAGGGTTTATGGAAGGAGGTGATAAGAACTACACAGTACAGGGAGATATATAGTACCAGCGGAAAACATACTTATATCTTTGAGATCATGGAACCTTTGATGTAACAACAGTAATATTCTCTGTTCTCTGTCTATATGTGAAAGCGAGAGATTTCATATAAACCAAGTTGACTCCTAGGAAAGAGCACATTCTATGATTCCTAAGAACATTGATGCAAAAACTGTACACTGATGAATAAAGCTAGCCCAGGGCTGTGTGACCAGGAGAAGCTGCGGAACCTCTCTGAATTCCAATTTCCACAAGTGTAAAACTAGGATAATATTATTCATACTACCTCTGTCATAGAGTTGTTGTAAGGAAAGTGATTTCTATGTCATAAAGCATTATGTAAATGTGAATGGGGATTAAGACATGTATAAATAAGTAAAAGTACAAATAGAATGTGATAAGTGCAAAGGAGAGGTTCGATCAATGCCATGAAAAATGTTTTGTTATTCGCAAGGTTGTGTGTCAGAAAAGAAAGGTGCTTGTTCAGAATTCTGGATCCCCTTCTAAATGCATCGCATAGTTGCTATCTGCCCCATGGCTAAGAGTAGGCATTTTCTGCACACTCACCCCAATTTAGGAACTGCACAGTGTCTTGCTTCTTAAAAACCGACAACAGCTGGTAGCTGCCATTATGAGGCATCTTCTTTATTCCTCCTCTCTCCCTGACCTTCACACAATTGACTTTCTATGTGTGTCCTCCCTCTCTTTTGTTTTCCTGAATACTGGAATTGAGGAAAACTCTATCAGACTGAGGGGTGGGGAGTGGGGGGGAGAAACACTTTTAAGAATTAGACTATAAGAAGAACTATCCTACTGAACTCAAATCTGTTTATCAAAACCCCAAATTAGGGTAAGGTGCTCAGGGATTAAGTCCCTACCTGCAGATTTGTGATGGTGGCTGTAGAAGGACTCTATTCCCTTGGGGACTCTGCTATGCATTAGTATAATTAATATGTGCACATTTTGACTAAATAATGCTGCTGTTTATTTAAACAGGCTTTTTCTTCCTTTTTCATTCTGTGCATCATGGTATTGTAGATAGAACACTAGAATGGGAGACATCTAGTCCTGGACCTTAGGACTTAACTAGGTGTGAAGGCCATCTCTTCCTTGGGGAATAGTATTCATTCAACAAATATTTATTAGATGCTTACTGTGTGCCAGTCATGTGCTAAGCACTGAGGATATAAATATTAAAAGTAAAATAAAACTCCTGCCCTCAAGGAGCTTATATTGGAAACAACACATATATAAAATTAAATACAAAATATATATAAAATAGTAGGCCCTGAAGATGCAAAGATTAAAAATAAAATATAAATCACTGCCCTCAAGGAGCTTGTATTGGGGAAACAACATGTACATAAAAAATTTAATTAAAAAAATAAAATATTTTCTGAGGGAATGGCACTACAAACTGGAGGGAATCCAAATAGGTTTCCTGTAGGAAGAGGCATATAGCTGAGTTTTGAAGGAAGCAAGTGATCCTGTGAAGTAAGATTGAGGAAGGAATGGGCTCTGAGTGTTGAGACAGCATGTGCTGAAAGCCCAAAGCTGGGGGATGGGAGGTCAGGTACTGAGAACATTGTGTTTGTGGAACATGATGTAGAGAAAACCTAGAAAAGTAACCCCTAATTGGATTGGGAAAGGCTTTAAAAGTCAAAGAATATATTTATATTTTATCCTAGAGACTGTAGGGAGCCATTTGAATTTTTTAAATAAGAGTGACATGGTCAGATCTGTGTTTTAAGAGTAACAGTTTGGCAGCTGAGTGAAGAATAATGAGGAAGAGGAGGAGAAATACTAGAGGCAGGGGGCTGTGGCAAGAAATGATGTCTGCCTAGACCAGAATGGTGGCTATGACTGAGGAGAAGGGAGAGATTAGAGATGTATTAGTCTGGTGGAATGAGGGGGGTGAGGTGGAAGGGCAGAAAACACAAGTATTGAGAACAAAGGGAAAAATGAGAAAGAGGATGACCTCACTAGAAATAGGGAAGTTAACTAGAAGAAAAGAGGGTTTGGAGGAGTTGATGAGCTCAGTCTAGGGCTTGTTGAGTTTGAGTTCCTTCTGGGGCTTCCAAGAAGGTCCCTAGTCATTAACTGAGATGCTGAAGATGTTTCTCTTGCCATGCTCACCAGCCCCTATCATAGCTGGATGACCGGAGGCATGTTTCGGAAGTCTTGGGTCAGTTTCCTCATCTGTAGAATGGAATTTTAAATGTACTGAATGGCAGCAGAGTTTTCTCTCTTTTCCACTCTCGAGACCTGAACTGTAGCTCCAATCTGTTTGTGATGATGAGGGAGAGAGGGAGAGGCTAATCTTGGTTAAATAGAGGGTGATGCTATAGAAGACATCTATGAAAGTAAGGTTTATAAAGCAGAAGGCTGGCCTTTAGCTGTGTGACCTAAAAGATGTTTCCCCCTTACACAAAATAAATTATCTAGCCATTCCCACTGAGAAGCAAGGGGAGAAAATGTATCCCCAAATGAGTATAGAGAATATGTAGTTTTTTCTTAGCTTGGGAGTGAAATGATACCGCCATTAGCAAAGCCTCATGTACTGCTCTTTCTTTCTACCCTCCAGTTAAGAAAAGGCCATTCTTTCTGCCGTCCCCATTTTCCCTACCTTTACTGGGTGCCCTCACAGTCGTTTTCTGCTTTCTCTCATTTTTCTACTCCCTTTGCCAGGTTTGACCTAGCAAAGTCTGTTGTCACTGTTCCGTTTGTCCCTCCTTCCCCAGCTTTCCCTTGGGTTTGGCACCCACTTTGATCTTTCAGAGGCATTTCTCTCCTTCCCAGCACTTACCTGTGCAATGAATCACCTCCTTTTTGTTCAGACCCTAAGTGCTCTTCCCCTACCCGGCACCTTTTATCTGCTTGTGGAATTTCATTTGCTTCCTGTTACAATAGAACCCACATCTATGTGCTGATGCTGAAATGAATTTGAATTAGTTAATAGCATTCATTCTCCCATCCCCTCCTCTACCCCACCCCAGCCTCCAAGATGTGTTTTCTTATGTGTTGAGCACAAAAGTAGAATCCTCAATAATCATCTGGAGTATTAAAAAGTATAAAACAAGAAAAAGATTCTTGGTTTTTAAGAAGAAGGACGTGTTTAAAAATGTATCTGAAATCCAATGGACATTTTGTCTCTGGGCTGTGGGCTACGATTCCAAGAACTAATTGAGGGTGGGAGTATGGAAAGAATACAGAAAATTAGTCAGCTTTGTTTTCTTCTATTAAAATATGACTATAACTGACTAGATGGGAAATGAAAGCAATTAACTAACTCTCCAGCCCTGGGAAAAATCTGTCATCCAAGCAAGTAAAGAGAAATTCTTTCAAATTAAGCTTTTAGAGAAAAGAAAAGGACTAAATCTGGTTGTCAACCTGCTGACCCATCTGCTGGCCATCGTCAGAAATGCCAGCTGCACTGCTTGAACTCTGCATGTTGAAGCAGAGCCTGGTACACTGTGCTGAGCAGTCTAGGGGAAGATCTTTCTAGTCAATTCCAAGTTTTCTTCTGAATTGCAGTATGGCCAGTGTGTTTATTTGCAATTCTCCCAACATTTCATTTGCAGGAGAGAATTTGACTCAAAAGAGGCAGGATTGGAGAACTCTTGACTTGGCAACAAAGATAAAAGTTCCCATCTGAGTCTGCTACTTCTTCTACCTGTCACCTCCTCTTGCAGGGCTCTGGGCTCCTCTCAAAAACAGACCTTAGGGAATCTTGCAATCCTTGAGAGTTGTGGATGAGAGAGAAATTTAGGAAGCATGCAAAAATACAGGAGCAGCTGAGAATGATGACTTGTCAGTCAAATGAGAAATATTCTAATTTGGAATGTTACTGGAAGAAGCATTTGAAAGAAAGGAACAGACCAACTGAAGGATTATGTCTTAAAACCTTGAAGACAGAAAGGAGGTGGTCTTTTGACTTTGAATGCAGAAGAAAGAAGGGCAAAAGTCCAGATATATCTCTCTCTGACTTGCTCTGTTGATGATAGTGGCTGAACTTCCAGACCTATCAGCCATTTCTCTCAATTGAACTACATTCCACCGTCCTCCAATCTAAGACTCATCCTAGTAATAGGGAAACCCCCAAAACCTCTTTCTTTCCATTTCCTTATCCTTCCCTGTCTGCCCCAATAAACTCTTTATTTTAAGATAGCAAAAAGAAAAAGTATTTCATTTGAAACATCATAAACTCACCCCTGAGTTGATTTAGAGAAATCAGGAGAATCACCAAAAAGAGGGAAGAGAGGGGAGGGGAGAAAGAGGGAGGAAGGGAGGAAGAGAGGGAGAAGGGAAAGACAGAAGAAAGAAGATCTATCTATTAGTTATCAATTACCAATCAATATATAGTCCCTTATTACTACTTATTACAGAGTCTGTGAACCTTAAACCTTTGTTCTCCTAAGTGAGGGAGTGGAAAAAGCTGGCATAGTGGAAGCCCAGGGTAGATGGGCAAAGGTTTACCTTCCTAATGTCAGGCAACTAGCTGGTTAACAGGATCCCAGCTTTTCAGAGGCCTTGGCCAGCATCCTTTTTCCATTGTACAAGTTGCATTTTTCACATCGTCACTCTCTCAGCCAGATAATCGGCAGGGTATAAAGGGTGGACGTTTCTACTTTAGCTAGAGTGCCAATTTCACTTTTTCTAGTGATTGTATTTTGGTAACAATTTTCAGGGTGCCTATATTTTGGTAGTAAGTCAATTTCTTTGAGTATTCATTTGGAATCTCATAAGGTCAATAAACGGAACATGATTTAGATATTTCAAGAGTCTTCCCATTTCAGGAGACATAATCTTGCCAGTCCCTTAGGTGAATTAAGAAAACTACATGTAATATGTAGTCATGTATCAGGTAAAGAACAGGATAAAGGGGCAGTTAGGTGGTACAGCAGGTAAAGAAGTGGGTCTGGAGACAGGAAGTCCTGGGTTCAAATATGGTTGCAAACACTTCCTAGCTATGGGACACTGGGCAAGTCACTTAACCTCGATTGCCTAGCCTTTACCGCGATTCTAAGAATTAATACTGACAGAAGGGAAGCATTTAAAGAAATAAAAAATAAAGAGCAGGGTAACAGTTTGCAGAATCTTAGATTGGAAAGGGAAACCATTTGAGAATCCATCTAATTACCTCCTCCATGCCTATATTTCCTACTTGAAATGGGTTTGAATTGACAATGAACCTTATATTTATTTTTATCTCGATTTGGTTTAGAATGGCCCCTAACTCAGGCTTTTTTCTTCTCTCCTGCTCAGGTGACAGATCATGCCACCACTGCACTCCTGCACTATCAGTTGCCCCAGATGCCAGATGTTGTGGTCAGGTCCTTCATGGTAAGTGACTTTATCATAAGATTGCCCCCACTGACACCTCCAGATGGATACAAAATATGAGAGAGTAACTCCAAAAGGTAGTTCTTACAGCCTCCTTGTATCTTCAGATGACTTGTAAGTCTCATACCAGAAAATGGGACCTGTACAACTTCCAAATCTTTCCCACAATTGCTGAATAAGAAAGAACTTGGATAGATTTTCTAAGACACTAATTTCTTAACTTTAACCTTCTGTCTTAGAATTAATATGAAGTATTGGTTCCAAGGCAGAAGAGCAATAAGGACTAGGCAATGGGAGTTAAGTGACTTTTCCAGGATCATACAACTAGAGGAGTATTTGAGACTAGATTTTAGCCCAGGATCTCCCATTTCTAGGTCTGACTATCCACTGAGCCACCAAATGCTCCTAGAACATTCATTTTTATAAAAAACTTGAAACTTATGCTGTGAAACAATTTGATAGGCTAGGTGTTTGAGTGCCTGGTGTTTGGTTTATGTAATGCTAAGCAACTGGCTTGACTGACTCTTTTGACTGAATTGCCCAGTTGTTCTAACATCTTGTTGGCATGGCCTCATTCCCAAAGATCTGGACCCATCTTTCACAGCAATTAAATTCCTTTTTCTCTTATATTAAAAAAGGTTGGCCTTTCAAAAGTGGCTCTTTCAGGAACATACTCCAAGCACTTACCTGTCAAGATTTATCATTGAATGAAATTCTTCATCTCTAAATAAAATGCTGGCAGCTGGATGGGGTAATTTTTGTCTAGTTCATGTAAAAATTTGTGCCTGAAATTAAGATGTAGAAAACAAGTGGCATGTTTAAAAAATCACAGCCCCATTTAATCAGTTGGCTAAAGCAGTGAGTTGACAGTCTAGAAACTTCATTTTGGATGGATGCGAGTGCTAACCCTAAGCCTAGTTTGTCTAAGTTCACTGTTTCCCTTGAGTGACCTGCCTTTGGGCTTTTAGAAAATGTAATTTTTACGGTGAGGGAAGATAAGCTTCCTCAGACTGAAGCAAACATTAGCAATTGAAGAGAACAGTTCAGTTTGTCCTTCTCCCCATGTCTGCTGCTGATCTCCAAAGATCTAGTCCTTTTGAAGGAGAGCTATTGACTATCCAAGCTTTGCTCCTCTCTGGAGGAGGCAGTGATGAAGATGGAAGGATTTGTATCAATAAACTCAGCTGACCTCCACTTCAGAGAACAATTTTCTCATATCGACTTAATTCAATAGTACTTGAAATGACGAGATTCATGTGCACCCTTCACAGCAAGAACTCGCTTGCTTGGATTTTTTTTTTTTAAATAGTGAATCTCCTTGAGCTTTGAATTGAGTTATACAATCCTCATCCTTATTTATGATGCTTGGAGGAAACCAGTGGAGTGAACTGTATTCATGAACGTTTAAATGTGTTAGTAGTTGCCTTTTATCACCTTATTTGGTGGTATCAGGCAAACTGTGCCCTCGGTGTTTTTAGGTTTCATTTTGGCTATGGAGGCTAATGTAACCTCTAAAATCACATTAGAAAGAAGGGTAGAGTGACCTCTTTGGGAGAATTCTAACATCTTAATTTATTCAGACTTCACTTTTGAAGGCCTGTGACCACTTGTGGGCCCAATAGAAGAAAGGAGGAATTCTTGTGTATATCACAAAGATATAGAGCTCTGGAAATAAACTATGGATCTGTAGGACCTTTATGGGCCATTTTAACCACTAAGAGAGGTTTTTGTTTTTATTTTTGTTTTTCTACCAGCTCTACTTCCTATTCACAAGGTCCTTAGTTTGGGGGAAATGAGGGGATTCCAACAGAACTGAAATACAGCAATATTATGACCTTGTGGCTTTCTGCATGCTTCTTTCTCTACAATCACAGGGTATCTTTTTGGGTCAGAGCCAACTTAAGTTCTCTGCCCTCAGCATCATTATGCTTGACAGGAAGGATGACATTGGAAGCATCCAGATCCAGTTTCTTTCATTTCTCTGTACACTTCTCTTTTTAGACCTGGTTAAGAAGTTACATAAAGCTGTTCCAGGCTCCATGCCAGCGCTGCGGAAAGTTTTTACAAGATGGCCTTCCTCCCACATGGAGGGATTTCCGAACCCTCGAAGCCTTCCATGACACCTGCAGACAGTAACCTGACCCGGCCCTGTTTTCAGACTCTCTGGATGACAAACAAGTGGAGAAATAAACCCAGCACCCCAAATTTTTTCCAGATCAACCCTAAGCAATATTGATGGTTCAGTAGTTAACTTGCTTCTCAACATCAATTCATTCATCCTCTCCCTTTAGTAAACTTCACTGGGTATTAAAGCTGAACCAGTGCTCTTGGATACCAGGTTGATGGGAACTAATTTTATACTTCAGCTGGTGCACAGAAGGAAAAGAGGACTTTTTTGTGTACATAATATAAGAAAGTAATGCCGTGTGTTCTTCTGTTTGTTAGTGGTGAGCTCATCCTTCTGGATTAGTCTTGTAAGTCATTTTCAGAAGCTATTGTCATTTTAATTAGAACTTAACACATGGTACCAGAAATATACATTGTTAAATAACTTATTTTTATAAGCAATAAACTCTTTTTACTCAAGATGAAGATTTCTAACTTGTCTTCTTATAATGCCTTATACATTCTATTTCATTTAACAGATGAGCTTTACTGTGTTTTTAGAAATAAAATCGAACAAAAACTCTAAAGTAATGTTCACTTTTCTTAATCTTGTTAAGGATGCATATTGGTGTGGCTTAGCATTTGAGAAAGGAGAGCAGTTTTAGCAAATACAAAATTTCAAAGGCATGTGGCTACTTGAAAGATGGCTTATATGTTGAGTAAAATATTAAGGTGTGTTTTTGTTTGTTTTTACGCAGACTAATAAAAAAGAAAGGAATCTACATTATTAGCTGGTTGGGAAATGTCTGAGAAGTTACCCCAAATCAGACAAGATTTGTCAGATTAACTTGTGTTAACCTGACGTTAATCCCAAAAGTCATTCTAAAATAAAATTCAAAGCTATAGGTTAAGTGCAAAAGCTTCAGACTAGTAACTAATTATGCTAAAATTAAGAATGAATTATCCAAGGGAGAAGGTAGGTGGCTCAGAGGACAGAAAATCAGGCCTGGAGACAGAAGGTCCTGGGTTCAGATGTGGCCTCATACTTCCTAGCTGTGGGATCCTGGGCAAGTCACTTAACCCCCATTGCCTAGCCCTTACCACTCTTCTGTCTTGGAACACAGTATTAATTCTAAGATGGAAGGTAAGAGTTTAAAAAAAAAAAAGGATGACTGGATGGATGGATGGATGGATGGATGGATGGATGGATGGATGGATGGACGAACTAGTGAAGACTTTGATGGGAATGGGGAATAGTTTTTATATGCTATTGTAAAGCAGCCTAAATTGTGTCAAATAGTAGTTCATTTACAATAAACAATGGATCATAATACAATCATTGACTGAAAAGTGAAAGTAAGACCTTGACGTTCAACCTCCTTATTTTACCCATTAGAAGAAAGAAACCCAGAGAGATCAGGTGATTTTCCCAAAGTCTCCCTGTTTATTGCCTAGTAAACAAAAGAGCCAGCATTTAAACTCAGATCCTTTATTCCAAATCCAGTTGTCTTTTAACTACCCTGCTTAAAAAGATTATGTATTCAATTCAATAAGTATTTATTATCATTATTGGGGTCTATTGCTTTTCTTTTTTGGTTCAGACCTATAATTTCATTGGTATAAAGAACTTTTAGTGAGGGAACTCCCTCTATCGATATAAATTGGCAGTTGTTCTGCAATTTGTCTTCTGGAACAATTAGAAATGATTAATAATACCTGGCATATATATATGCATATATATATATATTTGGAGGTTACAAAGAGTTTTACATAATTTCATGTAAGTCTCACAAAAGCCATATTGGGGAGGGGGGGGCAGCTGGGTAGCTCAGTGGATTGAGAGCCAGGCCTAGAGATGGGAGGTCCTAGGTTCAAATCTGGCCTCAGACACTTCCCAGCTGTGTGACCCTGGGCAAGTCACTTGACCCCCATTGCCTAGCCCTTACCACTCTTCTGCCTTGGAGCCAATACACAGTATTGACTCCAAGACGGAAGGTAAGGGTTTAAAAAAAAAAAGCCATATTGGACAGGTATAATAAGGGTTTTCCCCATTTTACTTGGAAACAATTTCAGAGTTTTAATTGATTTGCCTGTGGTCACACAGCCAGTAAATGTCAGGCAGAATTCAGAACCACGCCTTCCTGATTCCCAGGCCAGTACACTATCCACTACAGCAGATAGGCTTACTCACTGTGTGTGCACGGAGCACTGTCCAAGGTGCTAACAGGATCACATTGATTCCATGTTTAGGTCAAACAAGATTCACAGTCACATACGTGCACTCCCCTCAGGGAACTTAGAGTCTAGTAGGTAGAAGTGACATATACACAAGTAACTATTATCCTAGGTAACACTGAGCTCTCTTCGAGAGTTCCAAGCAAAATGCAGTGTATTCTGAATGGCTCAAAAAAAATATGGTAGTTACTATGTTGATTTTGTCACTTTGCGTCTAAAACGAGCAAGTAGGTAAAAGGGCTGGTAAGTTTCCGGTGTTCTCTACCAGAATTGGAGAATTGCTTTCTAAAAGGTGGCACTCTCCACCTAAAGCAACAAGTAAGCGGATAAAAGGGAAAAACAAGCAGTTTGGCAAAACTAACCAACATAGTAACCACATATGGCAAATTCCTCACCCACAATCCTCCATTTCTTTAATGAAAGAAATTCCTTCTTCCCATGGGCCTTCTTCCCATTTGGTCATTATGATTAGACACCATGCAGTTTTAAGTTTTATGTGCTTTTGCATTGTAATATAATCACTCTGTAAATTGATTGCCTAATCTTTCTTTTCTCTCACTAGTTCCTAGGTCTTTCTCATGCTTCTCTGAATTCTCCATATTAATTGTAATGCACTACAATTTCTTTACATTAATTTAACATAATTCATTCAGTCATTCCCCAATTAGT
The DNA here is from genome assembly GCF_027887165.1 of Monodelphis domestica. Lineage (NCBI taxonomy): Eukaryota > Metazoa > Chordata > Mammalia > Didelphimorphia > Didelphidae > Monodelphis > Monodelphis domestica. The sequence continues at coordinate 465,805,297 of NC_077227.1, read as the reverse complement.
TGCATTTCTTTGACAAAATCCTTGAAAATGCCCATCTTACTGAATTCTTTATGGTATATTATAGCCTTCTCACACCCATCACATGCCCTTTGTTCATCCTTTAGGTGATCTTCAATTTCAATTTTGCAGAAATAATGATATAGAGCAATTACATAATTTAGATTACGTGTATATACACACATGCATACATGTGCATGTGTATATACATGCATGTGCATAATAAATGTATAATCTATTTGTAGTGTCATATATATGTGTTTATGATCTGTATAAACCATTTCTTTGCCTATGTGAATAGTTCTACTATATTCAATAAATAGTAAACATACACTCTTGCAGTTGACCTATACATTTCCATGTCCATCCTATATAAGCTACCTGGAGGTGGCTAGATGGTTCAGTGGGTAATACTTTCCTTAAGTAATTCCTTAAGACACTTGAGGATTTTCACTGGCAGAAAGAGTTTTCCTCATTAAAAGTTTCTTACATGGATGAGATCTATTCTAAACCCCAAAACAGTCTATAAAATGCTTGTTAAACTTAATCACATTCTCTGTGTGTGTATGTATATGCCAGCAATGATTAAGGCATATTAGGAACTATAGCTTACTTAAACTATATCTCCACCACTGCCTAACATGGACTTCCTCACACAGGTGCTTTAAAAATGGGTAGAGGAAGGACATCTGGGTAGCTCAGTAGATTGAGAGCCAGGCCTAGATGGGAGGTCCTGGGTTCAAATATGACCTCAGATACTTCTAGCTGGGTGACCCTGGACAAGTCTCTTAACCCCCATTGCCTAGCCCTTAGCACACTTCTCCCTTAAAACCAATACCCAGTATTAGTTCTAAGATGGAAGGTGAGGGTTTAAAAAAGTTGGTTTTGGATGGATGGATGGATTTCATCCTTGATTGCTAAACAGAGCCCTGTGTTTCAAAAAGTCAACAGAGACTGTCTACCCGAGAAGTCAGGAAAACTACATGGAAGCAGTCATTGAGGATCCACGTATGTATTCTGAACACATCTATTATTAGCTGTCATTATTGTTTTCATGTATTACCAGTTGGCTTGGGCACTGGACCTGGAGTCAGAAAAGCTTGCGTTCAGATCTAGCTTCAGATACTAACTGGCTGTGTGTCCATAGGCAAATCACTTAACTTGTCTGCCTCAGTGTCCTTATCTGTAAAATGCGGACAATAATAGCCCTGACCTCCCAGGGTTGTTGTGAGGATAAAAGCGATAATATTTGTAAAATGTTTTGAAAACCTTTGAGCGCTGTATGAATGCTAGTGACACCATATCCCAAGATCTAAAGGAATATTTTAAGCAAGTTTTTTTTTCTTTAAGTTTAGGGATATTTTGTGTGATATAGGTCCCCTATAAAACCAGTATTTAGAAAGGCTCAAATACTAAATTTATCCTGTGAGCTTTGTAAGAATGCCCATTGAGGGAGCAGCTAAGTGGCTTAGCGGATTGAGAACCAGGCCTAAAGACAGGAAGTCCTGGGTTCAAGTGTGACCTCAAGACACTTCTTCACTATGTCACTTAACCTAGCCCTTACCACTCTTCTGTCTTTGAACCAATACACAGTGTTCTAAGACCAAAGGTAGGGGTTTAAGAAAAGCACTCAGTGGCCGTGTAGTCTAAGAAGTGGGCATTTAGTCCAAATCAGATACCATTATCCAAATTTCGAGTGCCTGTCAATTTATCAGTTATGAAATTGTACTGTATGAAATGTTCAAAAAAAGTGGGTCGTGCTCACCCATAAAATGAGCAAGTTGTGTTAGATGACTTCTCCAGGCCCTTCCAGCTCCACATGTATGTGGATGACCATTCAGGGCCTGGACCCATTTTAGTTGTACACACTCTGTGCCTTAGTATGTTACTAAGAAGTGTGAGGCTGTAGATACTTCTTACATGACTAGGATTCAGTGAGGTGACGAGGATAATGGGCAATTGGTGAGGTAGGGCCAGGAGAAGAGAGTCAGACTCCTTTCAAGCTGAACAGGAATTTGGCTCTCGGTACTGCATGATTCTTTGATGTAGCACACCACTAATGTGTAAGACCCAGACTTGGCATGTTGATCTTTTGGTGTTAATGTGCAAACTCCCCAATGCATTTGTAGTGCTAAAATATGGGCCCCGGTGCTCTATTGGGCATCTTTTGAAGGTCACTGGAGCCGAGGGGAGAAGAGAGATGACAGCTTCATCCACCAGCATTCACCAGAGGTCAGTGAATCTCACCAGACTTCAGACATCATTTGGAGCCAAATGGTGTAGAGAATGGGGGACAAAATATTAACTCGCCTTTCTTGTCAGAGCCTCCTTTTCTTCATTGTGCTAGCTAAGTCCGACAGCTATCTCAGTGATTTTTAATCGCCCTGCCTTTGATGGGACAGGGCTAGTTACAGTCCCACCTGCTCTCTCACCAGTGTCTAGTCCAGCTGGTATTGGATCTGCAGAGCTCATTCAGGACTGAACTCTGTATGCATCAGAGATGAGTGAGTGGAGTCGTGTTAGGGAGAAGTTGCCCTGCAGTCGGTCCACCTGGTCTGTGAATAATTAGAAAGCTTCATTTTCCAGTGTAGTCAGCTTTCCTCCCTACTCCCAACCCTTAGCATGCACAGGATCTAGAGCTCAATTACCTTAGAGGTCATATTGGACAGCCCTTCCCTTTTAAGTTAAGGTTGGAGGTAAAGAACTTCAGAAAATGCCTTTGAAGCGGTATCATTAGTCCCGAGTTTGCCTCCACCCTTTTTTTTTCTTTTTTTGGTAATAAAATCTCATAACGTTTCTGGACCCATCTCAGGTGAGGTACACCATTAGTAGCTTTCTGATAAATAGTGGCTTCAGCCTCTCTGAAATTTCAGCCTCTGATTAAATATCTTTATGTACAGTTTTTTGCTTTTGTTCAATGCTAGCAGAAAGAAGAGTTCTGCTAGCAAACTGAATTTATTTTATTATTTTTGCCATCTTGATGGAAACAGGACAGTTGCCTTTACTGTTGGGGGGGGGAAGGCTTAGTTTTGGCACAGGGATATAAGCCTGCCAAGTGTCTCACCAAGAATTTATTAATCACCTAAGAGTTCAGTCTTTTACAGGGGGGGTTATCCTGATGTAAAAGAATCTAGGAGGGATCTCCTTCCTGGATTCATTCTGTTCACCCATAATTTTATAAAGAGAGGAGGGGAGCTGTCACTTTTTATTTTCCTTGATGGAATAAAATATTAAAAAATAAGACTTGGGGGCAGCTGGGTAGCTTAGTGGATTGAGAGCCAGGCCTAGAGATGGGAGGTCCTAGGTTCAAATCTGGCCTCAGACACTTCTGAAAAGTCACTTGACCCCCATTGCCTAGCCCTTAGCACTCTTCTGCCTTGGAGCCAATACTTCCAAGACAGAAGGTGAGGGTTAAAAAAAAAATAAGACTTAAGCATTCACTTTAGAGTTCAGTTTGGAATTTGCATTGTTGTTAAGATCTCTGGAGAATTCCTATCTATGGAATCAGTAGTCCAGTTGGTGAAGTACCATATAAATATGATATTTTTGTTAAAATAGTGGCAGAATGGTTAGAAAATTGGACTTGAAAGCAGGAAAGGCCTAAATCCAAGGCCTACTCTGACATATACTTTGTATCTCTGGGCAAGTCACTTAACTAACTCATAAGTGGCTCCAAGCAACTCTGTAAGAGTTAAACTTACAAACAAGTTGCCATTCTGCATCATCGAGGGAAATTTCCACACTGAGAAGTTTCTACGCTAATTAAACTACCTCTCCCCATCACCGACCCCCCAAAAATGGAACCTATGCTTATCTGTAAGTGAAAAGAATTGATAAGGTTTATGGAGCCACAGCTAGGAAACCAGCCTTGCAAATGGGGTCAGGTAGCCTTGAATCTTTTTTAAGCAGAGTCATGAAGCTCTTGGATCTAGAACTTTTCAAAAAGACCATTTAGAAAAGGAAAGCATTGTTTCTCAAGAGTATATCAAAGTCTGTGCAGTGGCCCCATTTCCATGATTCTAGCTGCAGATCTCTGAATGTTTTGCTATGTTGGACCTTTATTAGAAAAGCATTCCCTTTCTGGAGGTGGCCTTTTAATATTTGACTCTGCACTCGACGCCCCTAAAGCTAATAGGTATTGGCCTTTCATTTCCAAAGGGTAGTTGCTTAAATTAATGATTGCCAAAAGGCCACAGTTAATTTGCTTACATTCCCATTTCTTTCCATTAGTTGTGGAGCTTGCAAAGTTCAAGACGATGTCTATGTACAAAAGAGTGTAGATTTGATTAGGCAACACTTGCATAGTTCTAAATTATTCTTTGAGAGCATTTTTTTTTAATTCCTAGGTCTTCAGTAATGGGTAATTAATAATAATAATAGCTAATGTTTATGTAGTACCTTCTATGTGCCAGGCACTGTACTTAGCACTATATACAAATCATCTCATTTGATCCTCACAACAACCCTTCTAGGTAGATGATCTTATTACCATTTTATAGCTGAGGAAACCAAGCCCAACAATTAAATGACTTGCCCAAACTCACACAAGTACATACATATACTTAGATATATTATATATGTTATATAGCAATGTTGGCAAAGCTTTTCAAGTTTGCATGCCCAAACTGCAACTTCAAGCTGCCTGTGAGCCCCCTGCCTTATCCCAGAGAGCAGAGGGAGGAAGTGTTCCCTTAGGGTGGCTGGTCAGAGGGAAGGCAGGGCATGCAAAAAATTGCCTTGGGCTCTGGGAAGAGGGGGAACAGAGCAGCTCCCCCCACCCCCATGCTGGCCAAGGACCTGTACCAATACTTGACTAATGCTGGTGTATGGTATAGTATAGTATGTGAGGCCACATTTGAACTTAAGTCTTCCTGATTCTAGGCGCAGTTCTCTATCCTTTGCTCTGCCTTGTTACCTAGCTGGGAATTTGTGGAAGGGCCTCAGAACAAAAGTTAACTAAGAATTAACTACATTGATGGAATCCACAAAGAGTGAGAATGGTCTGACAGAAATATGTCACAAGCATTTCTTTAGCACTTACTACCTAACAGGCGCTGTGTAAGGAATGGGGATTCAGAAACAAAACAGTTCCTGACTTCACAGAGTTTACATTTTAGTATAATAGATTTTTTAAGACAAGTTTACATACACTACATAATTGAAAATGCCCGTTTTATTTGGTGTCAAGTTTAGAATAAAAAAAACAAAAAGAGAGCATCCAGAAAGGGCAACCAGGACGGGCATTGGAATGGAGAACTATTTTGAAATTGGCCCAAGGGATAAACTTGATTAAAAAATAACTTTGCTTCTAGGGCCCAGAAATCCATGATTAAGCATAGGGTAAGGTAGAGCCTATGGTTTGGTTTTACTTGGAATCTCTCTATTTTTTTAAGCTAGTACAAGAAGGGATTGAAGGAGAGGGAGGAGCAGTAATGTTAGGGGCAATCTGCCAGGAGTGTGGGATCAAGAATACACTAAGAGGAATTAGTCTTGGCAAGAATAAATAAAGACAGAGAACAGGGAGATCATGTCAAAAGATTCTGAGATGTAGAATGCAAAAAGAGGGAGCTCCCAGCAAATTACCTCTATTTTAGTTAAGAATATAAACTCCTTTAATAAAAACAAAAAGAATATAAACTCCTTTTAAAAAAAAGAATATAAACTCCTTGAAGGCAGGTACTATCAGGCTTTTGGATCTTTCCCTAGTTCCTAACCCAGCCTGGCATATAATTGGCACTTAATGCGCATTGACTGCATTGACTGTGATGTTTGTCCTCAGTATGTGTCTCCTGTTGGCTCACTAGATTGCCTCCATTGAACTAACAGCTCTAGTGTCAGGGTCTGTGTGGAAAAGGGAGGACAGAAAACTGCCTTTCCTCCTCCCTGCCCTCTGTTGTCCTTGGGCACACATCTGCCTGTAGAATTCAAACTGCTGAATGACTTATTGTTTTTATATATAGGCCATAGAGGTGGGACTGATTTCTCTCGCCAATGAGTAGTTTCCAATGGCCAAGACCCTAGAATCCTCTAAGACTTATTCACACATTTATTGTGGTGTCCTCAGAAAACTCTGTACCCACTTTACACTTTATGATTACATTCTGGGCTCATTAATTAATTACATTAATTGAATTGGAGGTGGATGAAATTCACTCCTACTATACATTGAAATAAACTGCAGTGTTGAATATCATTGTAAATGCAAGCAAATTGAAGGTTACCATACACCTCCCATTTCTACAGAATGCTTTTTTTTTTCACATTTTAATTGTCATGCAAAACACACTTCCATATTGGTCATTGTTGTAAGAGCAAAGTCATACATAGCCAAAAACCCTAAATACACTGATATGAAAGATGACTCCAACAGTTCTTTCTCTGGAAGTCAATAACCTTCCCCATCATAAAGCTTTCAGGATTGTCCCAGATCATTGCATTGCTGAGAGTAGCCAAGTTTTCACAGATGATCATCATCCAATATTGCTGTTACTGTGTACAACATTCCCCTGGTTCTGTTATTTTGCTCTGCATCAGTGTCTGCAGATCTTTCCAGCTTTTTCTGAAATCATCTTGTTCATCATTCCTTATAGCACAACAATATTCCATCACCAACAGTATTACAACTTATCCAGCCATTCTCCAGTAGATGGACATCCCCTCATTTTCCAATTCTTTGACACCATAAAAAGAGCTGCTATAAATATTTTTGTACAAATAGGTTCTTTCCCATTTTTTTTATCTCTTTGTAATACTAGATCAAAGGGTAATGCACAGTTTTATAGCCCTTTGAGTATAGTTCTAAATTGTTCTCCAGAGTGGTTGGATAGTTCACAACTCCACCAACAATGCATTAGTATCCCAATTTTGCCACATCCCCTCCAACATTTACCACTTTCCCTTACTGCCACATTGGTCACACTAATAGGTATGAGATAGTACCTCAGCATTGTTTTAACTTGCATTTCTCTCATCCAGAGGGATTTAAAACATTTTTATATGATTATTAATGGCTTTGAATTCTTCATCTGAAAATTGCTTGTTCACTATTTGTCAATTAGGGAATGGCTTGTACTCAGAATGCTACTATTTCTATGATCTCACTTGATCCTTGCTAAAATTCAACAGGGTACATAAGGCAAACATCTCAACTTTACTGATGAGGAACCCGAGGTCCAAGGGAATCAAAGTGACTTTCTCATGATCATATGTGAGGTCAAGGGGCCAAAAGAGCCTTATTCTGAAACGTCACCTAGTCTAACATTCTTATTATATAAAAAAAATAAGTTCAGGTCCAGGAAAATTAAATGACTTGGTCAGGGGCACACGGAGAGTAAGGAGCAGAACTAGGATTTGAGCCTAGGTCTTGGTAACTCCAAAGGTAATGATTTTTTTTTAATCCTTACCCTCTATCCTAGAAGCAGTACTCAGTATTGGTTCCACAGTAGAAGAGCAGCAAGAGTTAGGCAATTTGGGGGTAAGTGACTTGCACAGGGTCACATAGCTAGAAAGGTCTGAGGCCAGATTTGAACCCAGGAGCTCTCATCTCCAGGCCCAGCTCTCTATCCACTGAACCACCTCGCTGCCCCTCTATGATCTTTTAAACATACCATGTTGCATGCCAAATTCCAGAGTCTAATAATAGCTGGCATTTGTCTAGCTCTTAAGTTTTACAGAGGGCCTTTTTTATCTTATCTCTTCTGATCATCATAACCACTCTTGAAGGCATGTACTTCAGATATAATTCCCATTTTACATAAGGGGATACCAATTCAGAGAGGCAGCTATTTAAGAATTAGCAGCAGAACTCTCCTGGGGTCTTTATTAGAAGAGAGCTCTTGGGGGCAGCTGGGTAGCTCAGGGGATTGATAGCCAGGCCTAGAGATGGGAGGTCCTGAGTTCAAATCTGGCCTCAGACACTTCCCAGCTAGGTGACCCTGGACAAGTCACTTGACCCCCACTGCCTAGCCCTTACCACTCTTCTGCCTTGGAGCCAATACACAGTATTGATTCCAAGACAGAAGGTAAGGGTTTAAAAAAGAAGAAGAAGAAGAAGAAGAAGAGAGCTCTTGGCCAATATTAGAAGCCAGTTCTCTCCTGACTCCATCTGGCCCCAACCCACAGTGCCCCAGTAAGCACCAATGTCTGCTAAGTAGGGTGTTACCTAAACTTACTAGAGGGAACAATTAAAATTTATATTGGTGGAAGTTCCCAAAAGGCAAATTTAGATTTGAAGAGAAGAAAAATTACCTCGATTAGAATCGGCCATGATGGACTTGCCTTGGGAAATAAGGAATTTCTCCCCTTTGGAGGACTCCAAGGAAAAGCTGGTCAACCACTTGTCAAATAGGCTGAAGATTTTTGGTCAAAATCATATTGGACTAAATGATCATGAAGACGCTGAGATTCTATGGCCTATGTATTGAATTTCAAAGGCATCATTTTGGATAGAACAATGCACCATGATTTTGAATTTTAAATAATCTCCATTTTCACTTCTGTGTAAGAGGAAATTACATTAGCTTGTCTAGAAGGATAGAGGAACTATATCTTAGCTAAATATCCCCCCCCCCACCAGTGCCTAGCAAAGTGCTCTCTTTAGTCAGTAAGCTTTTTTTTAAAAAATCTAATCAACATGCATTATTTTAGTTGAAGTGCCTTTGAGGGTAGCCATGAAATAGCTACTATATATTCTCAAAATCTTCTAGCCTCTAAATTCAGTAAAACCTCAATTTGAATTTTATTGTTCTGGTTAACTGAGGCCCTACTGAAGGGTTCTTCCTTTGAATCACTGGCGTCCTTGGCTTGTCGTGCCCTCCTAGGGCAGCTCTCCAGCCTCTGACCCCCCCCTGACACCCAGCTCTCACTTGTGGCTCCCAGTATCTGCTAGCATGCAGCAGCAACCACACCCCAGGCAACGGCTTCGACAGGCCGGCTAAACCTTGTGAGGGTAGCCATTGGTTCGTAGACACCTGGTGAACCAGGGCTTTGCTCACCCAGCATGTGAAGACTGTTTCGGCGAAACAGGTGGAAGAAACCAATAAGAAGGTTCAACGGCTGAGATGGCGACGCAGCAAAGCACTGTGGAGTGCTTAGGGCGTGTTGGAGCACAAAAGACAACACAGCCATCCAATGCAGCTGAGGAAGTCTCCAGGTGTAACGACTTTTCGTGCCACTGGATCCAGGCTTCCAACGCCGAGAGAGTGGGACTGTCTCTGTGCATCGACTTTTCCACTTAAATCTCCTTCACACACAAGTGTCTTTGTGCACACTCATCTATCACAGATGAAAGCGCACAAAGACAATTGTCATACTTGGCTTCTGAGAGACTACTACTACTACTACTACGTCCTTGGCAGTCTGGTGAAGCCCATGGATCTCTTCTCAGAATAACATTGTTAAATGCATAAAATAAAGTACATGGGATTACAAAGGAAACCAACTCTATGGAAGAGTTATGGAAAGAAAAAAAAGTTCAGGAGCCCCAGATAGATTAAGAAGCCACATTCCTCTGTATGTGCAAATACGTCACATTTGTAGCCATTTCTCTGATTTCTCACCACCGTACCAGTTGCCTTGCCATAGGCTACCTTCTCCGAAATACTTACCAGCCAGTGTTTGCGCAGCCTCTTTCTGAGACTTGCAGGCTTCGTTTTTATTGCTACTTAGCAATGCTAAAGGTTGTGAATCCATCTTTAGTGGAGAAAAGCAACTTAATTACTGACTTTCTGCCTCATAAGGGGACCTGAGTGAGTGTGTGCAGTCCACGTTGCAGTCAGCTCCTCTGCGTTTCCCTCCTCTCCCCCAATACCAATTTAATTTCTTGGCCAATATTGGACAAATGTAAGGGGCCAACTTTTTAATTTTCTGCTCCCAGGTCTCCCTTGTTCCCTCATGCATTTTTCATCGCAACCTGCAGTTCTTTCACTCCCTCTGCCCTGTGAACAGTATTGATCGGCTGATTAAGCCATCAAGTCACAGCAAACAACTTTAATTTTCTAACTCAAACCCCATAGTTTGCTTCCTCTCTCAGTAGCCTTGTTCCTCACTCAAGGAGAGGCAGGAAAAGTGCTTTCTTTTGGCTTCCTTTGTTATTTGATAATTAGCTTGTGGGCCAATGAGAAGCCAATCCTGACATCAGGGAAGGCCATGCTATCTCTCATTCACAAACTTGATTTAATACTCATTTGAGCATTAGTTGTGTTCTTCCAAGGAACCAAAAGTTCTGTTTATGTTCTTAGTCTAAGTCTCTCCTGAGAAAAACTCATGTCTTATGCTTCTTGTGTACTCTGTGGCAAACAGCACATTGCCTAGGCACAATGAGGATAATAGATAACTGATCACTTTGAGGAGGAATACTTACTGGTCTCACTACCATATTCACCCCTAACCACTGCAATCAATTCTTCACACCACCACTGCATTCGTCTTCCTAAAAGTATCATCAATCTTGTTAACTCCTCGCTTTAAAAACACACACAATGGTGATTTGTTAATACATATAATTGGTAAAATAAATAAAAAATAAAAATATGACACACTGAAGAAGAAAATAAAAACACATATACACATACAAAAACAAAAACCTTTGGCGATTCTTCATTGCCTCCAGAAAAAGATAAAAAAAGAAGTCTTAAATGCACTGTGGTTGAATCAAGCATTGGATTTGGAGAGTCAGAGAACTTGAACTCAAGTCCTGTCTCCTCTGCTTCCTACCTTGCGACTCTTAGTCAAATCATTTCTCCCTGGGCCAGTAACTGCCGTCTGTAAAATGAAGGATCAGAGAAGAAGTTAAGCATAATAATTACCGGCTTCAGTAAATTAGTAGGAAACAAAATAAATCCACAAAAAATCATCAGGCTTTCTACCTAGTGCTAACAAAGGCAAGTAAGAAAGAATAACAAAAAATTGTATTCAGAATTACTTATATGTCCAATGCATATTCTAATACACATATGCTTTCTACCAAGACATTTGCAATATTTAAATAAAATGCATTTTATAGAAATTATGACAGAATTAGAGAGTTCTTCACAGTTCATGGTTGGACCACGCCAGTACTGTTTAATTGATTACAAATTCATTGCTATATCAATCAGATTAACACAAAGATATTTTGTAAGATCATTGGATCATAAAATCACAGATCTGAAGCTAGAAGGAACCTCAAAGTCCATCTAGTCCAACTTTTTTATTTAAAAGATGAGGAAACTGAGTCCCAGGGAGCTTAAATTATTTGCCTAAAGTCACATAGATATTAAACACCACAGGCAAGATTTGAACCCAGGTCCTCTGACTTCAGATGCAGTGCTCTTTCCACTGTACAAGGTAAAACAATAAAATTTATTTGGAGGAACAAAAAGTTTATAACCTCATGAGAGAAGTAAGGCATAGCATTCCAGATCACAAACTATAATATAAAGCAGTAGTCATCAAAAACTATTTGTTTCTGGTTAAAAAAATAGAAAAGTAGATCAGCGAAATAGACTAGGTAAGCAAGAAACAGCAAAGGAAAGCACTAATCTAGTCTTTGATAAACCTGGGAAGATAAATTCCTAGAAGAAGGAATACATCTTTGATAAGAACTGCTGAGAAACCTGAAAAACCATTATGTTGCAATACAACATAGATACCATGTTCAAATTCTCTCTCTCAATGCACTACATGGCAGATAGAATAGTTCTAGGCACATAGGCAATAATAGTGATAAAGAGAATATTAACTGCTCTCTCCCTGCTGCAATCCATCTTTATGCCACCAACAGATTCATTTTGCTAAAATGCATCATTGATCTCCTTGCTAAAAATCCTTCAGTGACTCCCCATTATCTCTAGCAAAAAAATAAGAAACAAAATTTTAAAAAAATGATTCTAGTGGAAAGGGCACTGGATTTGAAGAGTCAGAAGACTTGTGGTCAAATTCCGATTTTCCAATTTATTACCTAGGTGATTCAGGCAAGTCACTTCCGCTTTGGAGATCTTATTTTCCACATCTGTAAAGTAAGGGATGAGTAGAAGGAAAAAACTAACCATGATGGTTAATTGGTTCAGAAAAGTGGTGGGATACAAAATATCCCTAAACAGCACCACCAGCAGGCTATCATGCACTCAAAGACTTCCAGTGATGGAGAGCTCACAAAAAAGTTCATCTTGTTGGTTAGATCTAATTGTTTATATATATATAAAGTATATAAAGATAGTATATACACATACAAGTGTATATAAAATTTCTTATAATAAACTGTGAAAGAATAGCTACTCTCAGCAATACAATGATCCAGGACAGTTCTGAGGGACTTGGGACAAAGAATGCTATTTACTGCCAGAAAAAGAACCGTTGGAGTCAGATGGAGATCAAAGCAGGCTATTTTTCACTTTAGTTTGTTTGGGTTTTTATTTGGGGGTTTTGGTTTAAATGGTTACTCTCTTTCAAAAATGAACAATAAGAAAATGTGTTTTGCATGATAATATTTATATAATCCAGATCAAATTGCTTACCAGCTCCAAGAAGGGAGAGGGAGAGAGACCATTTGGATCATATAACTTCAGAAAAGTTATGTAGAAAATTATTACATGAAATTGGTAAAACAAAATATCTTTACAAAAAAATCATTCCTCGTACTGAGTTGAAATGATTCCTTGTAACTTCCACCTGTTGACTGTGAAGACAAAGAAGTCTTCTCCCTTTTCCATCTCACAGCCCTTCACCTAGATGAAGACACTAATTATTCAGGGACATAATGTATGGCACTTTGATGGGGGTCCTACTCAAGAGAAGAATGGTAGATCTTCCATCTTCTTTTCTCTCCCTTTTTGTCTCCCTTTTGTATTCTTAGGTATCTGGTGCCCTAATGTCTTATTACTACCAGGGCCCCAGTTCAAGCATCCCACTCACAATGAAACAGTTTTACCCATTTTACTTTGTCCGAATCCTTCTAGTTCTATTAGGAATTTGACTGATAAACACAACAGATCAAAGCTGTGAATGGCTGATAATGGTTCCCATGAATTTCCTCTTCCATTTTAGCCACCAACTTTTGAAAAGCTAACTATTAAGGGAAGGAATGGGATTTCAGGCACAATGGAATACCAATAGGAGAAATGCTGGGAATTCCCCAAACTGTGTCCTCTAAGTGGTACCAGATCAAGAGATGGGTCTTGGTTCAGCCCCAGGATCATGGAAGCCCCTGAGGCAGTGTTGCTTAAGGTGAAATCCCAGAAAAGAACCACATCACAATGGAAGGAGCAGCTTTGACATTTGAGACAGACTAGGGTTCTAGTCCCAGCTTTCTTACTAACATTCTGCATGATCTTAGGCCATTCATCCCTTCTGAACCTTAATTTCCCCATCTGCAAAATGAGAAAAGGTCTGATAAGAGAATTTTTGAGATGCCCTGCAGCTTTAACATTTTATGGATCCTCCCAGGGAGGAGAGTAAGGGGGGGGGGGGAGTTCTTCAGGTACTCTCTCTCCGCAGTAAGTCCCCACAGACACTAGCTCTGGGGAATAAAAAGAGACATAAAAAATGAACCAGCAATTCAATCAGAAGCCTTTAGGGCCTTAGTAGAGGGTGAAATGGATGCAATTGCTCTGTGTCCAGAGAAGACACAGGCAAAGAACTCTGCAAAGCTAAGGGAAAAAAGTGAGTGCTTGACCTCTTATCCCAGAAAGATACTCTTGGCTAGGAGCCAAGCTGATGAGGATAAAGTGTCAGGATCATTAAAACCTGCACCCTACCCTGGATTCACTCATCTTAGTGAGGCAGTGCAACACAGAGGAAAGAAATCTGAACCAGGAGTCAAGTACCCTAACTTGGGGCTGACATCTGGAAGCATTTGCAAGCAGGCATCTCAATTCTGTTTTGGAAGCTGGGGAAAGGGAACCCTTCTCAGATCATGTGTCCACCTCGTACCTAAATTCTGCCCCTTTCTCTTAGCAGGCTGAAACTGTCCCAATCAGGAAGCCTGATGTCTTTCACATCAGCAGCTTCTCTACATGTACCCCTTAGGTATGAATTCAGTGGGCAGCAAGGTTAAGCGGTTACTTCATTTGCTGGCAAGGAGAACATTTTGTAGGCTTAAACTGACTCATAACTCATTAAGAGAAAATGTTAAAGTGCCCACAATCATCCTCCTTTCCTATGCTGCATTTGCAAGAAAAATAAAACTTAAAGGCAGTTGGTATTTTCTTAGTTGATTTTGTTAGCTGATCCTTTGTTCCCCCAAGGAAATTAAATTGAGAAAAGTCAGATTAATTAGCACCAGAGCCCAAATGCAAATGTCTTTTTTGTCCTGTCATATTCTTGACCCTGTGGTTATACAGTTCAGCTTTGTACTGTCTCCCACCTAGAATTGCACAATCTCAGAGTTGGAAGAGACCGCAAAGGCTGTCTAGTCCAATTTGTACCTGAGTAAGAATTCCTCCCATAATAAACCCAACAAATCTTCATCCAGTCTTTTCTTGAAGACTTCTAATAATGGGAACTTCCAACTCCCAAAGCAACTGATTCCATTTTTAGAGAGCTCTGATCATTGGGAGGTGTTTATTATATCAAATGTAAATCTGCCTCTTTCAATTTCTTCCCATACTACCTAATTCCACCCACTGGGACCAAGAAGTCTTATCCCTTATTCACAAGACAACCTTCCAGATTCTTGAAAATGGTTGCCATGTCACCCCACCTCTCAGTTTTTCTCTAGCCTAAATCTCCTCAGTTCCTTCCCTCTGATCCATAATGATCTTGAGGTCCTTTGAATATACACCAAGACTATCACCCTCCCTGTTTTGTATACAAAATTTCTAGATACCATCTAAGGATTCACATCTTTTTTTTGGCTGCCAAATCACACTGTTGATTTCACGTTGCCCTTGCAACCTACTGACCATTCCTTCTAGACTGTAACCAGGAATCAAAGTTGAGCTCACTGGCCTATAAACTGCATGAAGACTTTACCACTTTCTATTATTTGAAAAATAAGAGCATTTGTCCCCCTTTAATCTTTGGCACTTTTCTCACTTTCCATGATGGATTTTTTTTGGGGGGGGGAGGTTGTTTTTGTTTTTATTTTATAAACCCTTACCTTCTGTCTTAGAATCAATACTGTGCATTGGTTCCAAGGCAGAAGGACTAGGCAATGGGGGTTAAGTGACTTGCCCAGGGTCACACAGCTAGGAAGTATCTGAGGCCAGATTTGAACCTAGGATGTCCCGTCTCTAGGGCTGGCTCTCAATCCACTAAACCACCCAGAAGCCCCCTTCCATGGTGTTTTGACAGTGTTTTAGTATTCTTTCAGTACCCTGGGGTATAAATCATCTGGACCAGGTTACTTGAACTCATGAAGGACAGCTCTCTCTTACTATCTGCCCACTTCTCTTGGGGACCAGCTCTCTAGTCAGCATTTTTATTGCCTTTAAACTCCAAAGATCATCCTTCTTGCCAGAGAAGAACAATGTGAAATAAGAATTGAGCAGCACTACCCTTTCTCTCTACTAAACATTGTCATTGTGTCTTCTACTTCCAAGCAACTGGTTTTTGTGGTCATTGTCGATAACAGTTTTTTGTTTTGTTTTTGCCAAAAAGTGAACCTCTTTTCTCCAAAGTAGCCAGAGTCTTATTTTCCCCAAGACAGCTCTTGTTTTCCTTAACTTTCCTTTCTTTGGCTCACTCTGGGCTTTCATGCTCCTATTCTTATTGAACTGAACTAGATTTTTGTATTTGTCCTCTGTTACCTGTGCCCACTTCCCATCTTCTGTGTAGGTCTTATTAAAAAAAAAAAGGTTGTTATTTTGTCAGCATCTTTAGATACCTCTTCCATTTCCTTCTCACTAGAATTGTCTTCCTTTGTGTTGTCAAATCTCATTCTTGAGAGCATCTTACAATTACTTGCCCCCTTGTTTTTGTGTTGTTCTCATCCTTCCAATCCTCAGCCTTGCGTCACCACCACCATCTGCTTTCTCCACTCCTATTCCTGGGCTGCTGAACATTCTGGGAGGAAGTCACGCAACCATACTCACTGAATCTCCTTGCAACAGAGTCATACTATCTCATCTCAACTGGACCCTCACTTATTCTTCCTTGATTGATAGAGACTTTATCACAATTCCCACAGCAACTGATTTAGACTTTCTCTTCAAGTCCCTAACACCACCTCCATCCCACCCAACAGTGTCACTCAAAGGTGATCTCACTTCTTGCTTTACTCAGAAAATTGAAGGCATCTATTGTGAGGCATCTTCTCCATAGCCTCCTTTCTACTCCTCATCTACATCACTATTGTCTATATTTTGTACCATTGTGAGAAAGAGGTGCCCTTTCTTCCTCACTAGTGTCAGGTAGGCAATGTAGGTAGACAGAATGCTATACTTCGATTCAGAAGACCTCCCTCAGATTCAAGGTGTTGTAACCCTGGGCAGATCATGTAACCTCTCTCAGTCTCAGTTTTCTCATCTGTAAAATGGGGAATCATAATAGTGCCTACCTCACAAGGCAGTTAAATGAGGATTAAATGAGATAATGTATGTAAAGCTTCTTGCAAACCTTAAAGTACCATGTAAATGTTATTATTAACCTTGCAGCATGGGGGCATTGTCTGCCATTTGGTATTCATTAAAAGTAGAAGTGTTGGGAACTGCTTAGGTGGCTCAGTGAATTGAGAGCCAGACCTAGAGATGGGAGGTCCTGAATTCAAATCTAATCTCAGTCACTTCCTAGCTATGTGACCCTGGGCAAGTCACTTAACCCCCACTGCCTAGCCCTTACACCATTCTGCCTTGGAACCAACACACAATATTAATTCTAAGAAGGAAGACAAGGGTTATTTTTTGTTGTTGTTTTTAATAGAAGTGTTAATACAAACCCAGCACATCTCCTCCCTATGTATATTCACCCAAGCCATCTTCCATGACTAAAAATCACCTTTTAGGATCTTTATTTTTCTTTACAGCTCATCTTAGGTATGGCCTCCTTCATGAAAACAATCATTAATGTCTCTAGTTGTGCATATTCCTTCCCTTCTCAAATTGCCTGGCATTGCCTTAAATATCTGTGTACATGTTAGAATCTCCTAGTAGAATGCCAGCTTCCTGAGGGAAGGGGCTATTTTGTTTCAGTCTTCTATCACTAAAGCACAGTGTTGGGTTCTTAAGAAATATTTGTAGAACTGATCACTTAAAACGAGGGTCTTTACCCCCCAACATTTATTGTGTTTAAGCATCTCATGATGGTCCTCCAGTTGCTACTCAATGACTTCCAGTGATGGAGGACAACTGCCTACGGCAGCCCCTTTGTGACAAGGAAATCACTTTAAAAGACTGATATATATTAATTTAAGGTCGCCAAGGAATTCAGCTATGTAATTCCTAAATGAAAACTCAAGTCAGCAGTCAACCTTTTATGGAGTTTAATTACAAACAGGAGGAAGAAAGGTATTAGAGATAGAGAGAGAGAAAGAAAGGGGAAAGAAGGGAATAGGGCTTAAATACCCCTTCTGTTTAGGCTGGGCCAAAAGGCCCAAGCCCTTAGATAGCTGAGGCAAAGAAAAGAGATCAGTCCCTATCACTCATGTGACCAAAATGGAGAAACAGTCTCAGGGGCCTCCACCTCCAGCTTCCTTCAGAGCAAGCTTCTCAGAGCACAACCTCTCAGAGTAAAACCTCTCCAACCACCCTAGTCCTCAGACCCCTCTATCTTTAAGGAAACCATCCAAGTTCCCTCCCCTCAGTTCTTACATCTACCAATCACTGTCCATGTCTTCCCTGTGCCAATGGTGGCTCTACCTTAACCCAGGACCGCCCAGAGGTCTGTGGCTTTGCACATGTCTGTTGAAGGTCATATTCTCAAATAATTAAATCTTGATCTATGCTGCAGCCTTTCCTAAATCCTGTTAGGACTGAGTAGGGTGGAAATTGTATTTTCCAAGACCTGATTCTGTCATTCCAAGTATCTCTATTGTATCAATTCTAAAATCAATCATGACTCAAAGAACTTCCTGTTCTATGCTTAAGCATAGGTCAAAGCCCTTTCCATTGTTCAGCAAAAGGTTTCTGTCCTAAAGTAATCTTAAGAAGGGAGGAGGAGGAACCTCCCATGCCAATGGGGTTCACATTCCAATAGACTATCAGTAAGAAATTTTCCAAGTATGAAATTTCCCAATGGTGAAATTTCCAACATTTATAAGTCTAAGAAATTTTAAGGTTTACACCTTCCACTCTTGGTCGGCTCTTTTGGAAAGTTTTCCTCCACCAAACCTAAACCTTTCTATCTCCATCTTCCACACATTGCTCCTGGTTCAGGCCTCTGGGGCCCAGCAGACCCATTTGGATTCCTCCTTCACATGACAGCCCTACTAATATTTGGAGATTGCTATCATGCTGTCCTTCAATCTTCTCTTCTCCAGACTAAACAACACCAGGTCCTTCAATCCATCCTTCCATGACATGGTTCTTAACTTTTTCATTATCATAGAATCCTTCCCCATAAGTGCTACAGTTTGGAAATTTTATTCCAAAAATTTAGTACTCAGAACTGCAGATGATGTTCCAGATGTGGTCCAATTAGGACAGAAGACAGTGGAATACTATCTCCCTCCTCTCAATTCAATCTGAGATTGTATCTTAGGGGTAGGAGTTGCATATCTCGAGGTTAACCTATAGAGAGCTTGCAGTCCACTAAAACCCAGGAGTTTAGTGTGCTGTTGTTTTTTTAAATAGGAACTGTTTTTTAGCCATGGTCTTATCCTGTATTTATGCAGTTGATTTTTGACCCAAAATGTAAGCCTTTACTTTAATCTTATTAAATTCCATTATATTAGATTTGGCCCATAGTTCCAGCTTGTTAAGATCCCTTTGGATAATCCTTTTGAGCAATTTTTGACCTGGCATAAGGGAAACATTTGTATGCAAAACCAGATCATTCCTTATCCCAGATATCATCCAAATCTCTGTTCCTTTTCCTGACACCATTGCCCATCCACGTTGGTAAGCAGGATGGTGGTAGATGTCTCATACTCTCCAGTATGTACAACCACATGAATCAGGGTTTGGAGGAGTTTAAATTCAGACTGAAATATCTTGGTATTTAACAATGGTGAGAAAGGACATGGCTGGAAAACCAGAGAACTTACACTTAAATGCGTCATTGAATGTTCTTTTAAAATAAAGCTTACATTTTAGGCAGATTTCATCCCACTATCTTCTTTCACAACTTGAAATTGGTCATATAAGAGAGGACTGTACCTGAATTCAAATCTGACCTCAAATACTTCCTAGCTGTGACCTTGAGCAAGCCATTTAACCTCTGTATGCCTTAACTTCCTCATCTGCAAAATGGGAAAATAATAGCACCAACTGTGCAGTGTTGTGGCCTCGTGTTGTGGAGGAAAAAAAGAAATCATATTATAAAGCAGGTGGTAAACTGCAAAGCATAATATAAATGCTATTATTGTTGTTGTTTGATACATTTTTTTTTAAAAGACAGGCCTACTGGGGCAAACAGAAATTTAATGGAGAAGAATCTACTTTATTGAAAGGTTGGAATGAATGAACGGAACTAATGGTATCTAGAGGATAACTTTGCAGATTTGGAAAATGTATGTCTGAAAGAGATAATATAAAGACAAGTGTAATGGTTCAAGCAGAGAAGTAGAAGACAGAAGTTCTGAGTCCTAGACCACCAGTCACTGGTCAAAGGAAAACTCACTGTCATTCAAATAATTTTACATGTATGAAGCTATAGCTGGAATAAAATCGAGATCTTCCCCTATATCCCTACACATGCAGCCTTGGTAAACAATCTCACTGCCAGCAACAAAATCATAGAATATTAGAGTTGGAAAGAACCTCAGAGCTCATTTGGCTCAATTTCCTCATTTCTGAGGCCCATAAAGTTGAAGCAGTTTGTGCAAGGTTGCTTATCAAAGTAGTGATATGGCTAGAAGTCAAGCCTAGGTCTTCTGACTCTGTCCCTTACAACACACTTCCTCCTCACATGAAAGCAAAGATGAATTTGTATTTGTGTAAAAGGACCAATTAATCAACTAAAAAATGTATTGAGCACTCACTCTGAAGCCAGAACTGCAAGGGTATAAAGATTGGCCACCCAATATGCTGCTCACCTCTGCTCCCTTACTGCACTCAGTCAGCTTGCTCCATGGAGTAATGAGGCTTTGTAGAGGATATACGATTTGATTTAGGATAAAATCCATGACTGGACTCTGGCTCTGAATGGGTATTCCTTCTTCAAAAGAAACCATGTAGGAGGGTGGAGGGCACCATTGTATATTAAGAATAAGAAAAAATCCAGAAACCAGAAGGAGGAAGCATAATGGAGAGAGAGAATTTGGGCGGACATCAAAGGAAGGAGAAACAATTTTTTTTTTCATTTAAGTATACTTATAGACCTTCTGGAACAAGAAATTTGAGAAACCTTCCCATGCTAGATCACAATCCTATCACAGAGGAATGATATAATAGTGTCAGAGGACCTCAACTATCCAGACATTTACTAGAGTGCCAAAAAGCAAAACAATAATTTCTTGATGTGCCTCAGTGGTCATTTTTTTCCTTCAAAAGCTAGAGGAACCAACAATGGGAAATTCCATTCTGTATTTGATTCTCACAAGGAAACACTGAGAGTTTCTGAGAGAGAAATGTGGGAACCATTGAGGGAAAGTCACCATTCTATCTAAGAGTTGGCAATAGAAAAATAGAGGAAATCTGAACAAAACAGATTTCAAAAGATTCTGTGGAAAGATGAGATTACATAGAGAAAAATGCTTCAGGGGAAGTCAACCTAGGAGGGATGGGAAATGCTTTAAAAGGAATTTCCAAAAGACACAAAGAAAAGCAATTCTACTGAGAAGGAAAAGGGATTTTTCTGAAGTGATGTGGATACATAGAGAACTCACCCACCAAATTAGATTTTTTTTTTAAATAAATGAACAGGAAATAGAAACAAAGCCAGGTACCAGAGGATAAATATAAGAGAATGACATGATCCTGTAAAAATATGTTTGGAGATTTCTAAGGCTCAGAATGAGCAAAGGCTGGAGTGGGAAGCTAAGAACAATAAAAAGGGAGGATCTTTTAGCTACATTATGAGAAAAAGGAGGATTGATAAGCCCTTTGCTTGGTTGTATGGGACAATGATCACTAGCAGAGATGCTCAGTTCACATTTGGTCTGTTTTCTCTGAAAAGACCTTTTTATTGGTCATGGTAGAACAAAGATTACTAACAGGTTGTCAGTGGCAACGGTAAATAAGGAGATATTAAGAGTACACTTAACTACTCTTGATGTATTCAGGTCATCAGGTCCAGAAGAATTATCTCTTCCAGTCCTAAAAAAAAAACCAAAACAAACAAAAAACCTGGCAGCTGAGCTATAGAGCCACTGTCAGTGATAGCTGAAAGACCATGAAAAACAGGAAAAATACCATAAGATTGGAGAAAGGTAAATTTTCCAGTTTTCCAAAAAGGGAAGCAAAAAGAATCTGCAAACTATAGACCTGTGAATCTTTGATAAAGTACCTCATGATTCTTGTGGGGGAAGATGGAGCTACATAAATCAGATAATACAATGAGTTGGATTCAGAATTGATTCGATAGCTAAAGATGCAAAGAATAGCTGTAAATGATTCAATGCTAACTTGGCAGGAGGTCTCTAGTGGATTACCCCAGGGATCTTTGCTTGGCCTTGTTCTAGTTAGCATTTTTATCAGTGATTTGATCAAAGACATGCATGGTGCATCTTTGCAAATGGTACAGTCAAGAGAGAGAAAACTAACACAGAGGATGACAATCAGGATCCAAGAGAATATTGGCAGGCAGGCACATTGGGTTAAATTAGGATGAAATTTAAAAAGGGATAAATGTAAAGTCCTGTAGTTGGGTACAAAAAATCAACTTCACAAACATGAGATGGGGAAGACATAAATAGATAGCAGTTATACTGAACAAAATACAGGGATTTTAGAGGACTATAAGTTCACAATGAGACCTCTGGGTCATGTGGACACCAAAAAAGTTAATGTTAAATCCCCTGATTTAAGAGGGGCAACATTTCCTGAAATAGGATGGTGAATTATTGCTCTACTCATCTGGAGTATTGTGTTCAATTCCAGCCACCACAGTTTAAAAAGGATATTCATAAACTGAAGATTAGTAGTAGTCTCTCGGTAACTGAGGATGATGATTGTCTTTGTGTGTTTTTGTGCACAAAGACACTTGTGCATGAAGATTTAAGTGGAAGAGTTGATTCACAGAGACAGTCCCACTCTCTCGGCGTTGGAAGCCTGGATCCAGTGGCACGAAAAGTCGTTACACCTGGAGACTTCCTCAGCTGCATTGGATGTCCATGTTGTCCTTTGTGCTCCAACACGCCCTAAGCACTCCACAGTGCTTTGCTGCATCGCCCTCTCAGCTGTTGAACCTTCTTGTTGGTTTCTTCTGTCTGTTCGGCCAAAGCAGTCTTCACATGCTGGGTGAGCAAAGCCTTGGTTCACCAGGGGTCTACGACCCGATGGCTACCCTCACAAGGTTTAGCCGGCCTGTGGAAGCCGTTGCCTGGGGTGTGGCCGCTGCCGCATACTAGCAGCTACTGGGAGCCACAAGTGAGAGCTGGGTGTCAGGTGGGGGTCAGAGGCTGGAGAACTGCCCTGGGAGGGCACGACAAGCCCTCCATACCAGAGATACTACCCCTCCCTGAGCACCCCATACACCCCAAACTGAAGATTATGCCAAAAGAAACCACCAGGATGGTGGAGGGCCTTGAAGCTATGACCTGTTTTGAAAATCAATGGACATATAACAAGGCACGCTTAGTCTAAAGAAGAGAGGTTTGGGGAGACATCCTAGTCCTATTCAACTATCTGAAATATTGTCAAGTGGAGAAGGGATTAGGTTCCTTCTGTTTGGTGGCAGAAGACTGAGCCAGGAACAAAGTATGCACGCAGGATAGATCCGGAGAGGCAAGCCTCGGGCTTGTTGCCAGGGAAATGAGTGTGGAGTGTGTAGGGAAGAATGAAGGGGGCCATATCCTAACCCAGGCAGAAGCTAAGCTTTGGATCCCAGTGTAATCGGCGAGAAAGGCAGATGTGTTCCGGTAATGGGGGATTCGAAAGCTGGGCAGAGGACGTGGCGATAGTAGAAAGCGAAATAAGAAAACACTTCGGCTGTAGAAAGGAACGTACTGCAACTTACTTCTTTCTTTAAGGGTCCATTGCTCTCCCCGGCCGGGGCTGGTTGCTGTAGATAATAGCAAGCCATTCCAGAAGCTTAAATCTGGGGAACGGCATGCTGAGAGTGGCCTAGGTCCTCCCCCTGAGATCGCACATAAAACATCCCAGGGAAGCCTCCAGGCTTTTGTTCCAGGTTTTCTGGGGAGGAAAACCCCTCCCTCCCGGTGCACAGCCCCTTCCTGCTCCGAGAATCATCGAGGTCTCCTTGACTCCCGCCCCAGACTTTCAACTCAGGTGAATTTCTATTGGTTGAATGTCAAGCTCTAGGAGTTCACCCAGTCCCTGGATTAGTTCTAGACAGTGGCCGAGTCTCCTTCGGAGAGATGGGTACGCTTGTCCTTGGCAAAGTCAGCACCACTTTCCGTGGACAACTCCAGAATGCGCCCCAAGCAAATTCAGTTCTTCTCTCAATGTAAATGGTTTCTGGGAGATAAGACTACTTTTTGAAATGTGTGTGTGTGTGTGTGTGTGTGTGTGTGTGTGTGTTTTAAAGAGAGTCTAAGTCTGTTTTGGACACCGGATAATTAGTTGTCATAAAAGCCAGAATTTTTCATGAAGCTGTTTGAATTTGTTTTCCCTTTAAAGACTAGTGTTCAAAACAAAGCTAGCTTCCCATTTGGCTGCTGGTGAATACAAGGAGAGCAATGAACCCTCGATGAGGTCACAGTTTGTTCCTTCTTACCACCAGTGTTTTATCCTTGTGCTTTCTGTCATCTCGCTAGCAAAGCAGCTGCACTGAATTTTCTCTTCTGCATTTGAAAGCTGGGGGTGGGGAGTTTGGAAGGAGGTGATGAGCAAAGGGGGAGAAGAAGAGAAGACAAAGGAGTTTGAGGATTTCAAATGGCATTTCATTATGCATTCCATCCTCCGAACCTAATCCAGAAGAGGCAAGCTGTTCCCAGGGTAATTATAATAGGGCATGCAGGATGGCGGAGAAATGCTTAAGAAGAAAGCTGAGTTGGAAAAGTGTTGGAAACTTAGCCTGGAGAAGGCCTCCTAACGACATTACAGTCATCGATGCTCCACTTTTCTAGGTGAGGAGTTGCTTAGAGTGGGAGAAGGCGTGGGAGTGGGCTCTGAAAGAGTCGGGGGACCTCTCTTGAGATCCATCCCTGACTTAGAACCTTGCAGCCCATCTCTGAACAAAATGTGGAAAGGTGGCATGCTCTGACTCCCTCTTCCATCCTCACTGTCATTCTGGCTCAGGATTCTGAGAGCATCTGAGCTTTCCCTCCCTTTTCCCATTTCCCCCTCCCCTCAACCCCCAATTAACTTCCCGGGCAACATTTCTTTGCATTTGTCCCTTCTGGGACCTCATCCCTTCACTTCTAGACATGCTTCTTATCTCTCTTTTTTTAAACCCTTACCTTCCACCTTAGAATCAATATATGTGTTGGTTCCAAGGCAGAAGAACGATAAGGGCTAGGCAATGGGGGTCAAGTGATTTGCCCAGGGTCATACAGAGGAAGTGTCCAAAGTCACATTCCCTCCCATCCCAAGCCCTGGCTCTCAATCCACTGAGCTATCCAGCTGCTCCCATAGACCTGCTTCTTATCTCTTAATATTCCCTCCCTCTTTCCATTTTCAAATGCACAATGGCCAGAGTCCTCTTCCCCAAACACTGACTTCATCATCTTTGTCACCTGTGCAAAATCTTCAGCAACTCCAGGTACACAAAGGAACAAACCCCTAAGCTGATTTTCAAAGTCCCAACCTGCCTCTGTAGCTTTATCTTTCATTAGTTCCCCTATTATAATCCTTGCTCTCGTCTTGTGCTTTCCCACTAGGACATTTTTCCACATATTACCTCCCCCATTGCCACCATCTGAAATAAGCTTCCTCCTTTGAGGTTAATTCCTATCTTTAAGGGACCTTTTCATGGCGCTCATTTTTCTTGTCATAAAATGAGGAGCTTCTAGCCAATCACCCCTAAGGTTTCTCTCAGCTCTGGGCCTGGGAACCTGGGAACTGGAATCCTAGCTCTTGGGTAAAGACTGCTCTAACCACTGCAAGTCCCATTGATCTTTCCCTCCTGTTTTAAGTGCCTGTGCCCCTCATCAGGCCGCTTTTACAGTCTGCTTTGTATTATTAGTTATCTTGAATGTGCATATGACTTGTCTCCTCCATTTTACTGGGAGCCTCTTGAGGACAGAGACCATATTTTATTTATCTTTTGTATCTTCTGTGGTGCCTATTAAAGTACTATACCCATACACATAGCTTGATAAGTATTGAATTGATTCATGTTTTCACTTGAAAGCAGATAGACTTTTGTCCTTGGATTAAACCTTGAGAAGGCAAGGACTTAGAACTTTAATATTTTAAGCAACACCTGGAGCCCAGCTAGTAAATACCAGTTGTTGTTCATCCTTTGTTTTCAAAGAGGACCAGAGACGTCTGGTGTGATGTCTTGCCTTGCCTGTGAATTGGATTGAAGCAAGGCAGAGTTGCACAGAGTCCTCAACCTCACTCTCCCTTCCAGAGCCATCCAAGTCCTGAGGCAGGATGGAAGTCGGGATACTTGGCAGGGGGCCAGGGAGGGGCAGCACTGGTTGACTTTGGCTTCTGAGATCTCTGAAAATGCTCGGAGCACTCTGTAGCTCCTGTGGCAGCTGCCTTCATGGCCCTGGAACAAATGGTTCTCTGCTGCCCCGTCCTCCCGTGGAAGCCTGGGGTAGACACCCCTCTGGCTCACTGATGGGCTTGAGGCCTGTCCATTATCCTCCACCTGGTTTAGCCTGCCTGCCAAGACAGATGTAGCCACTGAATATACTACAGTTTCTTGGAGCCACAGGAGAGAGCAGAGGGACAGGGAGTCACCAAAGGAGGGTGAGCAGCACTGAAAGGCCTCAACAAGCCCTTCCACCAGAGTTGCTAGACCTGCCTGGGCAGCTGGGTGGCGCCATAATGCATGGAACACTGGCCCTCCCACCAGAAGTGCTAGTCCCTGCCTGGGCAGCTGGGTGGCGCCATAGTGCATGGAACACCGGCCCTCCCACCAGAAGTGCTAGTCCCTGCCTGGGCAGCTGGGTGGCGCCATAGTGCATGGAACACTGGTCCTCCCACCAGAAGTGCTAGTCCCTGCCTGGGCAGCTGGGTGGCGCCATAGTGCACGGAACACTGGCCCTCCCACCAGAAGTGCTAGTCCCTGCCTGGGCAGCTAGGTGGCGCCATAGTGCACGGAACACTGGCCCTCCCACCAGAAGTGCTAGTCCCTGCCTGGGCAGCTAGGTGGCGCCATAGTGCACGGAACACTGGCCCTCCCACCAGAAGTGCTAGTCCCTGCCTGGGCAGCTGGGTGGCGCCATAGTGCACGGAACACTGGCCCTCCCACCAGAGTTGCTACTCCCTGCCTGGGCAGCTGGGTGGCGCCATAGTGCATGGATCACTGGCCCTCCCACCAGAGTTGCTAGTCCCTGCCTGGGCAGCTGGGTGGCGCCATAGTGCATGGAACACTGGCCCCCGCAACAGGGATGCTAGACCTCCCAGTACAATCCATCTACCCCAGGAAAAATGAGTAGACAAGATGTAAAGATAGAATTGTCAGATTTAGAGCCCAAAGGGACCTCAATGAATATCTGCTGCAACCCCTTCATTTACAGATAAGAAAACTGAGCCCCAGCCCCTTCCCTGCCGCCATACAGGTAGTGGAACGGAGTCGTCTGGCCCCTGGATCTGAGCTCTATGAAGGGGCCTTAGAAAAAGTGCACAAGACCTCCGCTTGGTGCATCCTGGGGGCCAGGAACCGAATGAGCACTATAACTGCAAAGATTACACAGTACTTCCCAAGGAGATTGCCTCCAAGTAAGGGTGTAAAGGTGGGCACTAACAGGGTGGAGGATCAAGAAAAGTCTCATGGAGGAGCTGGCATGGAAAGGGAGCTGCGGGCCCCAGGAGGCAAAGGGGAGAAAGAAAGAAAAGAGATGGCCTGGACAAAGGCACGAGGGCCTGGGATGGATGAGAGCACACAGGCCAGAGGAACCTGAGGCCCTGGGAGAGTAAGCCGGTGTGGAGCTTGGAGTGCCACCAAGTAGAAGAGCCAGGATTCCCGCCCCCACCTACCCAGTGCTTCTAACTCTGAGCCAGTTCCACATCCAGTGCTTTTCCCACTCTGCCAGCATTTGTCACGGCATCCCTGGCCAGATGCTTGCATGCAGAGCTCTTCACTCCTTATAAACTCGCAGGGAGGGAAATGCAGAGGATCAGGCTGTGATACTAGTCACTTCAAGTTCCCTTCATGCTGAAGCAAAAATTAGTGACAGAGGAGTGACAAGTTCATAAGATCATATCACCATGGGGGTCTCAGGTGAAATAACATTTTTCTTACAATCGATTCCGTGTATTGGTTCCAAGGCAGAAGAGTGGTAAGGGCTAGGCAATAGGGGCTGAGTGACTTGTCCAGGGTCACACAACCGGGAAGAGTCTGAGGTCAGATTTGAATCCAGGACCTCTGGGCCTGGCTCTCCATCCATTGAGTCACCCAGCTGCCCAGAAATAACATTCTAATCGTTGAGGCAGCAAGCATTCAGGATGTGGGTGCTGGTGGGGGGGACCCTTGTCCCAAAGGGAAGCTATGGATGAATTAAGGACATAGCCTGCCCTCAGACAGCTTGCAGTATTCCCAAAGTGGGTTTCAGTGTTTTTGCTACATTTTGTTTTCTGCATCAAACTAACCTATTGGATATTTCTTCAAAAAGGACTGAGTTCCTTAATGGGTGTCAGAATCTCATGACTTTGGACAAAGGCATGGCCAAGGGCAAAGGGAAGGCCTCAGAATGTGGAGTTAAAGTCACAGCCTCTGGCTTACCTTATGACCCAGTATCGTTGCTGCCCAAAGGCTCGGGCATATGTTGTGCCTTGAGACTTCCAACAGTTTGTAGAACGGCCCACCGTGCACTCTCCCCAGAGACACACACAGCATGAGGGAACACAAACACAGACACGAGGAAGGTCACCCAGGCTCTCAGCGCCACATGCGGAAGCCTCATCTGGATCCATGGCACTCCCTCCAGATGGCGAGTCAGCTCCCGAGGCTGACTTGAGCCCAGAATCTCGTGCTAGTCTCCCGGAAGACCCCAAGGGAAGAGGCTGGCACCCCCGTCAGGGTCCCCTCAGATCACTCGCCCTGCCTTCCAGACTGTGATGACCACACTCACACGCCCTCCACTAAGAGAGTCATCTGCGCTCCACCTTGTAACAGCCAGCCTTCATGAGCCCCGATGGAGGATAATGCAGTGGCGGCTCCTCACTTAGCGGATCTGTTCCTTGGACAGCAGAAACCCTCACTGGGTAGATATTTGAAGTCATTCTACCTTGATAGGGACTGCCAGAGCGTGGAGTTTGTGACTTGGCTTTTGCCCGAGGCTCTCTGCTCTACCATGATAGGGCAGCAGCAGAAGATGACACTAGTAGAGGGCTTACCTGGAGCAGAAAAAGATACTATTAAAGGGTGGTCCGGTAGCCTTGGTGGGCAAAGCCTTCTACACAAGTCACGATTCCAGACACCGGCTGGGTACGCACATTTTTTTCCTTGCAGAGAAACAAAATCACAACAGAGACAGGATGTGGCTCCCCTGAAATCATTTGCAAAAGGGAAGCCATGGGATGTCTTTGCCCAACGATGCAGTTAGGCCTTAGCTCCAAACACGGATGCTAAAGGCTTCTGTTAACTAGTACCTCCAGGATCTGGAAAAAGAAAAGAAGCAATGGCTTGATGCAATGGAAGGAGGGTCCATACGGAATCAAAGACCTTGATTCAACTCCTACTTCAGCCACTTGTAACCTGTGTGAATAGGGGCAAGTCGTCTCATTTCTCAGAGCCTCAGTTCCTCATCTATGTAAAAATTAAATTATATCTCTAATAATAAAAGTATTATATTTTATGAGGTTTATTAAGGATTATTAGAAATCAAGGAATAAAACAAAGACCACGTGCCCATGACTGATTAACCCATTCAAACTCCCCATGCTTAGCTTACTTGCTACATCATTGCAATGGAATGGAAGAGCACATGGGAGGCCTTACTGTCAGTTAAATACTAATTGTGATCTCGCCAACGTGGAGACTCAGGTGAGATTATAGGGAATTCTGGGAAATACCAAGGACTTCTGGGGATTGAAGTCTAGGGTTCAAAATCTCCATTTTTACATCTACAAAATGGGGGCATTGGGCTAGATAAGTTCTAAGGCCTCTACCAGCTCTCCCTTGATGACCTTACACACTTTCAGGGGCAGTCAGGAGTGGTTGGGGCAAACTCTTGCACTGAGTGTGTTTCCCAGAAAGCACAGAAAGAATGAACCCTCACAAGGCTGGAGGATCAGAGCCTTGGAGCTCAAAGAGAATATAGAGGTCAGTGAGTGTGACCCTTTCACCTTACAGAAGGGGAAACTAAGGCTCAAAAATGTTTTTTGGGTTTTTTTTTAATGCAGGAAAGAAAATTCTTTTAATGCAGCTGAGGGTCCCTCAGAGGAAAGCAAATTTTGTAGAGTTCTAATTTTTAGTGAAGCTTGATGAGGGGAATCTAAGATACCGAATTCTCTTTACCTTCACTAGTATTTCCTCCCTCCATTCTTACTGGAGTTACTTAATGGGGTACATGGCTTGAGACCTCTATCCCATGACAAAAGTATGAGCTCCAGATTAAGAAAATGGAGTTTTGCCTTTTCTCTGTTCACTTCTAAGCCTCAAAAAGTTAAGTTACTTACCCATAGCTAGTAAGTATCTAAGGCAATATTTGAACTTAGGTCTTCCAGACACCACATCCAACATTCCATCCACAAAGCTCTCCAGCTGCTAAAGACAGAGAATGCTAAAAACAGAAGTAAATAATAATCAAGACATAATATCACTAGTTATTTACCTTCCAAAGAGATTTTATATCTATGATCTTCCTAAATCCTTTTCTGACCTGCACTTGAATCCAGCAAAGGCCCTTCTAGACAGTAGAAACAGAGGGACAAATCGACAAATAGATTCTCCCCCCCCAGGAACTGATATTGCCCAATCTCCCTCTCAGATCGTGCCCACCATTTTGTTTTGCAGTCACATATAACCCTGGGCAGTATCACATGATATTGTTTCTGTATATATATGTGTTATGGTACTCCTACTAGACTGTGAGCTCTGAGAGGGTAGTAGGGACCGTGTCCCCTCTAAACTTTTTATGTGCCCCAGTAACTAGCACGGTGCTCTGTCCATTTTAGCCACTTCATAGTCAGAGAGCTGAAAGGCACCATGGGAGCTACCTCCTTGACAGATAATAAATCTGAGACCTGGTGAGGCAATTTGTCCAGTGTTACATAGCTAGTAAGTAGCATGGTTGGATTTTGAACTGATTCTGACTCTAAGGCCAATGCTCTTTCTTCTCTATCATGCTGAATGAATGATTATTAATTACTATGTCAGAGGTAGGCCACATATACCAGCCCAAATACAAGATTTCCATATTATAGAGGAGAAGACTGAAGCCCAGGATCATAATCTGTTTGCCACATAGCAGCAAGTCAGGGATGGAGCTGGACCTAGACCCAATGGCTCCTGGTACCCGTTGAAACTGCCATTCCCTTGGGAGTTGGGGGTGGGGTGAAGTTAAGTTTTTCAGACAACCATCTGGATTTGGGATCATCCATGACTAAGGAGGAAGCCTAGTGGTACAGAGCAGAGAGGTTTGCTTTTTACACTTGGAGAAGTTAAAGGTCAGGAAATCGCATATCCTTGAGTCACTCGCACACTTTCACACATTCTTCAGAAGCCTGAGTGGAAAAGGAAAGCCACCCACAGGCAGCTGATTGCTTTTTAAACCTCTCCTCCAGTTTCTTCACCTTCTTTCAGAGGGCCCTCAGTACTCAGTGACATATAGCTGTTTCCTCCCTGTCCTGCGTCAGCCTTTTCTCCTAAAGCTTTTGTGCCAAAAATACCTTTAAGGAAGAAGACTCAAGTGGTTCTCCATTTGTGCCTTGCTTTTTTCTGTGCATCTTGCCCCACAGTTTCTCTTGCAAGGTTCCTGCCCCCTCAAAAGTTGGTATCGATCCTACCACTTTGTAGGAGGAGCAAAAGAGGTGACACCTTTCATCTTCTGGCTCTGAGAGACTGCTCAGCCTGCCAGGCATTCGATGGGATGAGGGCTGCAGTCGTAAAGGACTAAAAATCTTTATGTGATCAAAGGAACCTGTCCTCTGCCAGGAGTTCAGAGAGGGAGTAGTGACTGGGACAAATAAGCCCCCCTGGAGGAGAGGGGGGAAATGGGTGGGCTGCTCGTCTCAAGAGGCTGATGAGGAGAGGGCTCAAGGCACTCAAGGAGACGAGACAACGTGCTTTAAAGGACTGAAAAGTATATCCCAGGTAGAGAAAGGGCTCTGGGTAATATCTGCAATTGGGAAAATTCACACATTGTACTTCTGTTTTGATATCTAGACACAAGTCTTATTTTTCATAAAAAAGGCTTGCCTTCATTGACGGTGTTAGGATGTGAAAATGTTGGCTGAGCTCCCTGGCACTAAATGGGCAGTCTGGCAGTATGGACAAAGCATAATAGAGACTGAATGTTCCATCCCTTCATCTTGTACGTAAGGAATCTGAGGATTAAAGTGAGAAAGTGACTTGCTCAAGGTTCCTGGACCTTGACTAGGATTCAGCCTCGGGAGGAAGATCACGCCAGCTGCTGGGGTTAGGGGATGGGAAGGGGAGTGTGCCAAAGCACCAAGGCAGAATGAGAAAACCATGAGTAGATCCAGGAACCCTGAGCAGGTGTTAGGAGAGGAGACTAGTGGAAGATGGGGCTGCAAAGGTAGAGTGGGGCTTTGAATGTCAGCCTCAAGTCATGAAGGATTCTTGGGAAAAGCAAATGCAATGCATTGGAACACAACCATAACCACCGCACTGTCACTGAAGTCCTGTGGAATAATCTAGAGCTTGTGTTTTCTTCTTGAACATTTGGTAAATGTGGATCCCTTAGAGGAACTAAGATTGTGGGAGACCCACTTTGGGAAATGCACTAACCAATACAGAAAGAACCTAACCCTACGAAGGGTTAATCCGCTTTTTGGTTTAACCCTTCCTTTTTGTCTTAGAATTGATACTGGGTGAGCGCTAGGCAGTTGGGGTTAAGTGACTTGCCCAGGGTCACACAGCTAGGAAGCGTTTGAGGCCAGATTTAAAACCCACCAAGAGAGTGAGGTTCAGTACCTTTGTCCCAAAGAACCAGCCTTGTAGTCTCCCCGGGGCAGGTCAGGGAGGTTTTCCTACCCAGATACATACAGTGGAATATGGCGGCAACTCTCTAAAAGGAGTGAAGTGGCACATCCTCGATGGCACAGATACCGTCAGAGCTAGGATTGAAATTCCAAGGTGGTGCTTTTTCCTCAAGAGTGGAAGACAAGGGAAACTTGGACGGAGGGAGGCAGGTTGTTGGCTCAACATAAGGAAGAACTTGCTAACAATTAGAGCCATCTTGTGAAACTCTTATGCCAACCAACTCCCAGTCTGCTGGCCGGTGGAGTTCAGGCTCTGGCAGTAAAGCTGATCTCATGAAATCAGCATTCGCACCTGCATACCTGCTGCTGGGGAAAGTAGAGCAGCTGGTGTATAGAAAGAAGTACTGAGCCAGGAGTCAGGACACCTGGGTTCTAGCTTCATCTGTGCCACTCACTCTGGGTAGCATAATTAATTATACCGTATTGCCTGCCTGAGGGGCTCCTGAAGTGCATGCTAACTTGCCCCAGACTCTGTGTTTTTATACATCCTGTGTTTGTTCTCCATCCCTCTGTTAGCAATCCCACTTCTCCTGTGAAAACCCTGCTTTGTATAGATCTGTTTTCATGTTGTCTCCCCCATTAGATTATGAGCTCCTTGAGGGCAGGAGCTGTCTTTTGCCTCTTTATGTAGTCCCAGCACTTAGCACAGTGCTTGGCACATAGTAGGTGCTTCATAACCGTTTATTGATTAATTATTGATTGTTTGCTGTGCTAAAACTTCCCTATTAGCTCTCTTTTCTCCCTCCTGTGGCTGTGCAAGTTTACTTGCCTTTAAAGGCTTCCCTAACTCATTTACACTTAATCTATGAAGTGGGAAATCTGGTCATCAAACCTGCTAAAACTGGGGCCAAAGTAAGAGTCAAGAGACAATAAATAAGTGCTGGAGACCTCCTAGGAATAAAGGGAATGAGCTTGAGTGAGGAGACTTTGGTGACAGTGTGGTTGCTCAGAACCCTCTCCCAGAGTTCCACATACTGGAGTTTGCCTGCTAAATGATTGTCCAACTACACAATTCATCTTAAATATATACATGATTGGGGGCATCTGGGTGGCTCAGTGGATTGAGAGTCAGGCCTAGAGATGGTCCTAGCTTCAAATCTGGCCTCAGGTTAATTCCTAGCTGTGTGACCCTGGGCAAGTCACTTAACCCCATTGCCTAGCCCTTACTGCTCTTCTGCCTTAGAACCAAAATAGTATGATTCCAAGATGGAAGGGTTTATACATGATTAAAGGAATTGTGTCCTTGGAAATGAAGTCTTCTTTGTACCAGTTAAGTCTTTCTTTACTAGTTCCAAATCCTTTTGAATTCAATTCCATTAAAAAAAAAAGTATTAAGCTCCTACTACATACAAGGCACTGAACTAACCTCCAGAGCAACAACAAATACAAAATAGCCCTAACCAAAAGGTGCTTACATTTTGCTGGGGGTTGTGGGGAGAGGCAGGAGGAAGGAGTGTTAGAAACAACAAACACAAAAACTTTTCAAAATAACATCTATATATATGAACAAATATAAATATATTTATATATTAATAAACACAAAGACCATACAAAGTAATTTAAAAAAATAAGCCCTCACCTTCTTTCTTAGAATCAATGATGCATATTGGTTCCAAGACAGAAAAGTGGTAAATGCTAGGCAATGGGGGTTCAGTGACTTGTCCAGGGTCACAACAGCTAGGAAATGTCTGAAGTCAAACTAAAACCCAGGACTTCCCATCTCTAGGTCTGGCTCTCAAGCCATTGAGCCACTCAGCTCCCCCTCAACAGGGAGGAAGCACTGACAACCTTGGGGAACCCAGGAAAGCCAGGTGGAGGAGATGGCACCAGACCTGGGCTTTGAAAACAGGTGTAGAACATGAGACTTGATGGTAGGCGGAGGGCACTTCTAGAATTGGCGCACTCTTGCCACTATTTCCTAGCTACTTCCTTTGGTAAAGAGCCAGTCAAGTGGGCTCGAAATCCAAGCTCCCTCCATGGTTTGAAATGCCAGTCGTTTGGATGAGAGAAGAAGGAGTCAAAGCATTCAGTTTGGTTCAGGTAAGGCCACCGCTGGCAGCTGGAGATACTCACAATGTGTGAGTAACTGTCTATTTCCCATCTCTTTGGAATGGAGCTTTTAAGTAACTGTTTGTGTGGAAACTTCTAAGGGGCCCCCCTCAGCCTGTCCCCCCTCCCAGCCAGAGAAAGTCATTGATAGATTAGATTGAATGAAGATTAATCAATAATTTATGCTGATGTTTTCCCACTTGCAGTGGAGAGACCAGCTTTGATATGATTTGACGGGGTCAGGAACACCTCGCTTTAATTAAAGCTGAGGCTGAAAATTAAAAAAACAACTCGACCATCAGCTATTGGCTGCTGAAAATCAAATCGATCAGCAATCAATGAAGAGGGATGGAGTAAAAGAGTGGGATGTTCGAAATGAAACTCCCGATTCAGCAAATGCTTTTGAATAGCTGCCTTTATAAAGCATATTAAATGTAAATATATTTATTGGCATCTTCTCATAATGTGGCCTTTAGGAAGCAAGCTGTTTGCATGCCATGATGGATGGCTCCGAGAGAAGAGCTGTGTCTGGGAACCAAGACGGCAGAGTGCCTCGTTTAGGAGAAAGAGAACAATGGCCCTGCCTCGCGTCTAGGGTGGGGGGGGTGGAGGTCCGGTGGACCTCAGCAAAGCACCCCAGGAGGCAGTCCTCTACCTTCCCCGGGCTTGGAGTTGGAGGAATCCTTAAAGTAGGTGTAGAAAGAGAATCCCGTTTGAGAAATACTCTGCGTTCTCAAGAAAATAGGGGAGAGGGAGGGAGGGAGGGGGGGAAGGCACTATTTTGAGATTGAATGATATATAACTCAATTCAAATTCCTTTCTCGGGGTTTTCAATAGTCCTTTGAGGTGGGGGACAGAAAGTCTTCTGCACACCCGGAACTCCTGAAGCAATGGAATTAAGTGATGAATTCTGTTGAAGTGAATTGAAGTCAACAAACATTTATTGGGTACCAGTTTGGTGTGCAGTACCTCAACTAGGCATAAAATCATAGATCTAAAATTAGAAAGTGCCAGTCCTTTAAAGGGCATCCCTCATTTTGCAGATGAGGAAGATGAGGCCCAGAGACAAGTAGAACTGGCAGAGCCTTGATTTGAAACCAAAGGAACTGTAAAAGACAGCGAGGCCAAGTAGAAACGTTGGCCCCAGAGCCAGGAGTCTTTCCACTGTACTGAGCAGCCTGTAGGCAAGCCTGAGTCCTGGCCTTCACAGAGCTTATGGTCTAACAAGGAAATAAGACACACATAAAACACTGCGTGATGAGGAGGGTGGGGATGGAGGAGGCCGCATTTGAATCTAACTTGAAAGCATGGGCTGGTGAAGAGGGAAAGGGAAGGGTCTAACCTCCACCATCCCAAGCCTTCTGAAGGTTTCACATTACCTAGTCTCTGTTATTACCCAGTATTCCAGAAACCACTCCATCCCCAATTCCCCTCTCCCCGGACATGCCATAGGGACTCCCAACTCCAAGCCTTGGCTCTTCCATCGCCCCCAACCCTTCCATCTGAATCTTGCCTCTCCTTCAGGACCAGCTCCTCCACTGGGACGTCAACCCATCCAGACAGCCAAACCAAGGCAATGGCTCTCTTGTAAGGTCACCCTTCTTGAGCCAGGCCATGGAATCCTAACTCCTCATGCAGCTCTTGACTTCCTTGAGGTCTCCCCTAAAGGCAGACATGCCTAGGGTCTGTGGAAGTGACAGCTCATCCATTCGCTCTTTCCATTTGGCCTCTATCTCTCTTTTATGGTTCCTCCTGCTTTCAGACCAAAATAGCTATTGGGGAAACAAGTTCTGGGCACAGCAAGACAGAACATCATTTCACAGGGGAGAGATTGCCATCAAAACACAGGCCTACCGTCTTGGCACTAGAGCAGCGGGTTGGGGAGAGGGGGAGGCCGCCTCATCAGCTCCACAGGCTCACAGCTGAAAATCGAGTTGGATTTGCACACAGACAAGCTGGTGATTCTGTGGTTAAAACTGTCCTACACACAAGGTGACTTTCTCATGACAAAATAGGCACTAGCATAAATTATTAACGTATAGAATCTTGAAGTACACTAAAAGGGGGGGTGCTTTTTTGATTTTTCTCTCCTCTTTTAAAGAGATTTGTCAAATCTGCTCCTGGCAAGGAAACAGAGAGTAGGGGAGTCTGGGGAGGGGGAGAGAACACTGAGAGAGCCACTGGCCTCTACTGCTCCGAGAAAAGCAGGCTGGGGCGGGCTGCTTGGAGGGGTTTGAAAGCAGCTCCTTCTCCTCACCTAAAGGAGACAGCCGCCCGGCTGGTTGGGCCTTTGATTTCTCTCTGACAGGGTGCTGAAGGATTGATCTGAGCGCTGATAAATAATTCATGAGCTTTCCAGCAGCTGTGAATTTTGAAAAGCCAGTTTCCGCACAGCAGACGATGGGACTAAGAAAGAACAGTTTGAGGGGAGTGGTTTTTATTAGGAGGGTGAGGCATGGTGAGAGATGGGGGCTCACAGCCTTTGCTGGGGTCCCTGCCCTCTGGAGGCTTCTGCCTGGTCTCTGCGTGCCCAGGAAGCAGCCATTGGGAGTCACCCTAGGAGTTGCCCTAGGAGGAAAAGACCTCTTTCAAGGGGTGTCAGATTGGCTCCAAAGAGAACATTTGAGTCTTTGGGAAAATGATCTTTTTAAAGGGTTGGGAATCTACCTATGTGGCTCTTGACTCTCATAGGTGAAAATGAGGCTTCAGACTGCCATGGAAACTTTAGGTTCTTTTTCTAGTGAGCCATTTGCACTTCCTTGCCTGCACCCCTTTATGACCACTAGGACGCCTGGCATCAGAGGGGCATAGAGTTAGAGCAGAAAGGAGGCTTGGAGGTCATCTAGTCCATTTCTTGGAGCCAGAGCGGCACACCCCAGGGCTTGCAGATAATAAGCACCGAGTCCTAGGGTTGGCCAGTTCAGAGCAGTCGCAGGCCTAAGTGCAAGGACCAGTGAATCTGGACTCAGAGACCTGGGTATGCATCCTGGTTCTTTTGGTTCCTATCACTGTGACTTTGGGCAAATATCTTTTCCTTTCTGGGTCTCAGCTTCTTGTCCATAAAATGATTAATGGTGTCTAAGGTTCCTCCTGGCTCTCAGGCCTGTGACCAATCCTTGGGAAGTAGGACTGGACTATCCAGAATTGGGCCCCTGATCTTGGCCTTACTGAATTCTCTATCCTCATTGCCTGGGCAGCAAGATGGCACAGTGGATAGAGTACTAGTCCTAGAGTCAGGATGACTTGTCTTCCTGAGTTTAAATATGGCCTCAGATACTGACAATGCAACCCTGGACAAGTCACTTAACCCTGTTTGCCTCAGTTTCCTTATCTGTCAAATGAGCTGGAGAAAGAAATCATAAATGTATCTTTGCCAAAAAAAATCTCAAAAAGGGTCACAAAAAAATTGGACACAACTGAAATGACTCAACAAAATCCTGCTCGCCACAGCAGCTGTCCCAAACCTTCTTGTCCTTCCTCAAGCCTCCTTCCCTGCCTCCAATTTCATCTAAAAGAAAGTCGTTTTTCTTCCGTTCTCTTCATATCCCATCTCCCTAACATCATTCCCCAACTATCTCTTCCTTCAGTCACTGAGGATGAGTTGACCCTTCTCCAAGGCCAAAAGCCTTTTTGAACCTTTCCCCTTCCATGAAAATTTCCCACTCTCTGACCTCCAGTCTCTCTCTACCCACTGCACCGATTCATTCCCTGCTACCTACAAACATGTCTGTGCACTCACCTCACATCCTACTAGGAGGACTACAAAATAGAAATAAATAAACAAGGACAGGCATGGGAATTTGAAGGGGTGATGGAAAGCAGTAGTAATGAAGAGTTTCCAGTAGGAGATACTCTCACTTGAGCTGAGCTATGAAGTGTCAGCGTGGAATCTAGAAGCCCCCAAACTTGTAGCCTAGAAAGATTTAGTGATTCCCCAGTTATACTTAGCTCGGAGGAGAAAGCCTGTTCCTGTGAGAATCCACAATCCACTTCAGATGGGGGCTAAGCCCAAGCCGAAGTCCAGTGACTCTTTGACTCTATAGGCAGTGTGTCAGTCTCACAAGCTGAAGGTCCTGAGTTCAATCCTAGGAAAGAGAGTGTGATATCCTGGGAGAGACTTCTGGAGACTAGAAGAGTCACTCGGCTTGGGCTTAGCCCCCATCTGAAGTGGATTATGGATTCTCACAGGAACAGGCTTTCACCTCCAAGCTAAGTACAACTGGGGAATCACTAAATCTTTCTAGGCTACAAGTTTGGGGGCTTCTAGATTCCACCTTGATACAAGGAAGCTGAAGTTTTTAAGAGAAGGAAAAGAAGAGAATAAGCATTTATTAAGCACCTGCTATGGGCCAGACTAAATGTTTTACAATTATTATCTCATTTGATCTCCTCAACAACACTGGGAGATAGATACTATTGTTATCCTGATTTTACAGTTAAGGAAATTGAGGCAGACAAAGGTTAAATGATTTGCCCAGGGTCACACAGGGAGTAAATGAATAAAATGATTTGAATTCAAATCTTCCTGATTCCAAGCCCACCTAGCTGCCTGAGGTAAAGAAAGGGGTATAGTCTAAGCTTGGGGAATGGCCTTGTAAAAGGACCTAGAAAGAGAAAATGGAAGGACCTAGTCTGGAGACCAGCAAGTTTGAACCAGGATGACTGGCACATAGAATTCATGAAGTGGAATAATAAGCTGGGAAAGGAAATGTCAATGGAAGGGACTTATATTTTAGCCTGGAGATGTCAGAAAGCCATGCAAAGCAGGGGAGTGAGCCATGATCAGGCTAATTCTATAGGAAGGTATGTTGGCAGCTGTGTTGAGAGTAAATTGAGAGAGAAACTAGAAGCAGTGCATCCAATTTATCTTATTTTGTTTTTACTCTTTCAAATTGTTCATTATAAATCAAGTGATCTTTCTTTTTTATTTTAAATTTATTTGTTACATTAAAATCCCCAGGTAACTCCTTCCCTCTCTTTCCTGCACTAGAGGAGATGTCATTTGACAAAAAGACAGATGTTTATATAAAACTATGTCTTGCTTAATTCTGTTTATCAGTTCTTTCTCTGGAGGTGGACATATACAAGTCATTCTTCAAACTATTTCGGTAACTGTATATAATGCTCTTTTGGTTCTGCTCATTTTGTTCTTCATATTTTCATGTAGGTGTTTTCATGTTGGTTTTTTAATTGACCTACTTCTCATTTCTTAGGGCGCAATAGTATTCCATCACAATCATATGCCACAACTTGTTTAACCATTCCCCAATTGATGGGCATCTCCTCAATTAATAGTTCTTTGCTGCCACAAAGAGAGCTGCTATAAATATTTTAGAATGTATAAGTTCTTTTCCTTTTCCCCTGATCAGCTTAGGAAATAAACCTAATAGCAGTATGGCTAGGTCAAACGGTATACACAGCTTGATAATCCTTTGAGCATAATTCCAGATTGCTCTCCACAATGGTTGGAATGCGTGTCTGAAATTGCATTGGTGAGAAGGGAGGAAGGCTTGAATAAAGCAGGAAGCCTTATGGATCAAGAGAAGGACACAAAATCAGGAGATATTGTGCAAATGGGATGGATCTTCCAATGGATGTGCAATGGGATAGATCTTCCAAGACTTCCAATTCATGGGATGGGAGAGGGTGAGGGAGAAGAAAGAGTTGAGGATAGCTCTGAGGTTTTGAACCTGAGTGCCCTCAACAAAAACAGAGATGCTGGGAAGAGCAGCCAGTTTAGCCTAATTCTGAGGGAAATAGAGAAGGCAAGATTAAAGGCACATTCTAACCAAAATGGCATTTGGAGTTTTTTTTCTCCCCCTCTCCCCCCCAAGTCTCTCTAGGAACAGAGACTATCTTTTGCTTTTTGGAAATAATCTGCCATAAATTCTCAGCTCTGAATCATCAAGGATATATAGATTTTCTAAGATGGTTGTGGCCAACTAGCTCAGTTAGATTTTTCACAACTTCATATTTGGGGGTACCTTCCAACTGGGCTCTGTGGGTGCTTGTTAGGATTCTATGGGCTAATTAAAAATGGAATCATGCTTTAAGTCTTCTAGTGAAACTAGTGAATTTTTTTCATAGTTCAACTTATATATATATATATTTAAAACCCTGTACCTTGGGCATAACTAGGTGATTCAGTGGATTGAGAGCCAGGCTTAGAGACAGGAGGTCCTGGGTTCCAATCTGACTTCAAATGCTTCCTAGTTGTGTGACCCTGGGCAAGTCACTTAGCCCTAGTTGCCTAGCCCTTACCACTCTTCTGCCTTGGAGTATTGATTCTAAGATGGAAGGTAAGTATCCAACACTCTCATCTCTAGGCTTGGCTCTCTGTCCACTGAGTCACCTAGCTGCCCCTGGATAGATATTATTGCTGAAATTCAATCTATTCTCTATTTTGTCTCCAAATTATACCTTCTCATCATCACATTTTGCACTATATTTGTTCCCAAGTACGACAAGAACTGGGCTACAATTTTGTCATTTGCTTCAGGTTCTAGAATTTCAACATATGTGTGTGTGTCCATATATACTAAAGTTCCAGACCTTTGAAAACTCAAGGGCCCAATCAATTCACCCTTCCAGAGTCACCATGGCAGAGAGGAGAGAGCATTGTGGCTCTGGAGGCAGGAAGACCAGGGTCCCCACACACGCACACTGCCTTCATGGACCTGGGCAACTCTGCTGACCTTACTGGGCAGGGGGAGCCTCCTAAGCAGGACACACACGTGCAGTCCCAGGTCCAACAAGAGTAAGTTCAGCAGGGTAGGATCTTGGAACAACTGAACTTGGAGCCAGAAGACCTAAATCCGAGTCCCAACTCTGTGACTTACTAGTCTTGCCATCTCAGGTCAGTTGCTCTAAGCTCACCCACCTGAGTTTCCTCATCTATGAAATGGGGAAATAATGCTGGCACTCACCTAATTCCCAGGGTTGTTGGGAAGGTCAAACAAGAGAATGTACTGGAAGGACACTCTCAAGGTGCCGTGTCCTAAAAATGGTGGCGCAGCCATAGTATCCTTGGATCTGAAGGACGGCACATAAATTATAA